>NC_084503.1:10703779-11003779 GCF_024500385.1 Phyllopteryx taeniolatus | reverse complement strand
TCCATTCCCACTTACACCACATTCAGTTCATCCATCAAAAACATTTAGCCAGCTAGCGGCGACTGCTGTCTCTCCACGCACACTCATGTCACATATACAACTTGCGATTCACTCATAACACAATAAAATACAGTCGTCCACTTATTATTTTCCACATCATGCAGATACCATACACACCATCTCAGATAGCAACTTGCACGCCATTCATTCAAACTCTGCGTGCAGCCCGAAGCGCACATTTGATAGCCTGCTACTTTTTTTAGCCGCGGCATCAGCCGCACCATTAATAAATAGTAACACGCTGACCTTCAGATAACTCCAGTGCCCTGCACATGGCCAGCAGTTCTGCAGCTTGAGCGCAGGGTTTCACAAAATCATTTGTGGACCAAAGCGTTTGGAAGTCAGAATTTGGGTCTCCGTGATGTATTCAGCGGCCTCTTGTTTACAGGGATACTACGGTAGCAGTCGGGTCTACCTCGAACATTACCGGAGTCACGGATGTACATAGTCCCCCATCGGCAGGCCCCTCGGACCACAGTGAGTCCGGCAGCGAGTTCAACAGCTTTACGGCGTGCTCATGGTCTGAGACCTCTCTGCCATGGAATCGTGCCAATGTCACATGCTCGAACACCCCCTCGTCCACCGCGACACCCTGAATACAAAAACATTCAGTACTAGGAGAGTACAACACATTGGGTATTTGACCTTGTTGCCAATCATTTGCCAAATGGCATTTCCTTACCATGGGTCCCAGTTCTCGGGCTTCATGACCTAGTGCAACTGCAAGTGAAATGTATGGAAAAGATGTCGAACTCATCATAAACCACTCACTCTGGTCTTGCGTCAAGGTGGAGGCACCTTGCTTCCCTATGTAAATACCTGTACTACTGAGCATCCAGTTTTTCTCCTGTATTGACTCAAAGGCTTCTATATAAACCAAATCGACATTTTTATCATAGTACAGTGTGAGATGGAGGGGATCGATCGGAGGGCAGTAGGAGGCAAGAGATTCGATCCAGGGCTTCCACCGCATGAAGGCCGAGTAGACTCTGCATCCTGCCTTTGTTTCTGGTTGAAGTCTGGCCCAATAAATGTCAGCAGTCACTTCCGGAAGTTCATGTTGCACCATGTTCCATCCGGCGGACAATTTCCCACTCACAGTTCACCACGGTCCCATCTGGGAACCGTATCGTCAGTCTGTCCGGGCTGCCAAGGATGGTAGCCCTGGTTTTGATAAGCAGATCTCTGCCCATCAGGTTCACTGGAGCCCCCACTGGAGCCCCCCCAAACTGATGTTCATGTGTCTGTCCAGCAATGTCAGTCTTTGATGGTGTCGAAATTAGCACTCATGGGCACCCCTGCAAAGCTCATTAAGGTGGTCGTCTTCCCTGAGTGTTTGGATGCAGGAAGTGGTAAACATACAGACGAATATGTGGTACCTGTGTCCACTAGCATGTGGATGTCCGTCTTGTCAGCCTTAGCGGGGATAAGAGGTTCTGCCTTTCCTCCATCCCCTGGCTCTGGGTATTCAGACCAGTCCTCATTGCAGTAGAACTGGCTAGATGGCTGTTGTTGCTGTGGACCCTGCTGCGGATGCTGTTGCCAGGGTGCTGGACTGCGTGCACCTCTGCCGCGTGGAGCTCTGTAGCCTCCTCTATGGGGTGGGGTCCCTCCGGGTCCCACTGGAGGTGGCTCATGCTGTCCATCAACTTTTTCAGCGCCTGGATCCAAATTTCACCACCAGCAGCCAGTCCGGGCAGCCGTTTCTGTAAAAACTCAAAATCTTTTAAAGACAATTCTTGGTATATTAACCCACCTTGTTGAATGGGGGTTCGTCCAGGATTGATGGGAGTTTTACTTCCCCGGTGTCTTGGTCTGTCATTTGAGCGGCTCCCTCAACCGGCTCCAAAGCCGGATAAAGGGACGTTACGGGGCGGTCGCTTTTGGGAAGGTCCGTAATTGGATTTAGTGGGTCAATTTGTCGCTCTTTCTCGCCGAACATCTGCCATGGCAGTGGACACCGCACACTTTTTTTCATTCTCATCTATTTTCTTATTCAAATATATTTTCTCCATCCACCTTGCAGTGTCCAGCTTTTCCTTTTTCCACTTTGCCCACACACTTCTAAATTCTGCTTGTTTCTTTCAATGCCAGCCAACAACAGACCTATTTCAATCCACAAATCCTCCAATGACTTCTGGTAATCACTCTGATACATATCGCATTCATTACCTCTACACTCGACTGTCCAATTCACACCCCAGGGTTTTGGTGGCACACTCATCTTATTCTAAATCGGTTTGTGGGGGTCCCAAAATCCCCAAAGTCTACCGAAACGTCACAGTATGAAACCACGTCCGATTTCAAGTCAGTCTACGACAGGACTAGTAGGCTCCTCGTTAACCTACTTTTCCCCAGGTCATCTGTTGCCCTGGTCTGTCAGGACATCTATTATCCTGACCATTCAGGCGCTTTGTTACCCTGACTTCCGATTAACACAACAATAACATCACAACGTCCTAGTAACTATTGACAATGAAACAACTGTACCAGAAGTCTCCCAAATATCACAATTTCCAATGTGCATAATTTGTGATTTAATCAAACTTTCTGTGCTCCTTTTTCTGTCGATGCACCGGGGAGATTGCAGTCCAAATGAATCCCTGTCCACTACTCTGTCCTTTTATCTAATGTCCTTCCAGGATCACGTACGGGGGTCACCATTTAAAGGAACCTATGTTTTAAAATCACCTATTAACTCTAGAGGTCCCATGCGTGTTTGTTTTCATCAAAGAACTACAATTATAATGACGTGTTAAAAGCCAACCAATTTATTCCTGACAGAGGACTCTATACATTTTACAGAGCTCTGGGTCAGCAGCTACGCTAGCCTCAGCAGAGTCAGCGCAGACAGAACAAAGCTATCTGTTCCTGCCCCAGACTTATGCAATGTTTCAAAGAGGAAGTATGGAATCGTCATCTGATTGGTCCATGGTTCATTGACATCATCGTTGCTATGCAGAATAATTTGCCGCTGGCTCCAGACTCCGTCTCCACATTCTTGCTTCTCATAACGTTTACAGCAATCCCCCACAGCCATTGTCGTCTCCAACAGATGTTCCTTGTGGCCTCCACATGCACCCTTCTGGGACCTTTCCTGCATCACACCCCCACACCCTTATCTGATTTACATGTTATTCTCCCTGCTGTAAAACACCCATGTTCACACCCAGCCTAGTTACACAATTAAACCAAATATACATTACTTCCTCTAGAAATAAAATAAAACCATTACTTTAAATGGTTGTAAAAACAATATAATCAGAAACACAGTATAATATTCTCTTGTAAAGCAATAAAAACATCAGGGGTAGGGGCGAAGAGACGTCGGCCCCTAGAACATACTTTCAGGCAGAGGGGAGGGTGGTAGGGGTCACACAGGAACATGTTGTGACATGACTGGTCAGGAAACACAGGTGAGGTTGACATAAGGATCAGTGGGAGGACTCTATCAGCTTTCAGCAGAAACTATTAATTCCTTCGCGAGATCAGACAGGGACATGTGTCACGGGGTATAATTAATGCATTCTTGTACAACAATAAAATGTGACAAGAGTAAGGTTATGAGCAGTCATCCCTGAACAGGGGAAGTCAAGGCAACAGCCATGATTCCTGGTAAAATTTGGACCAACATTTCCAGATATGTAATAAATTATTATGCTATTGCTATAGTTGAACAGACTACAGTCCCAGACTTTTGTTTTCAAGACTAGCTATCCAGCATTTTTGTTTTGTTGACTGTATGTGGTAAAATTATTCCAATGAAGTTGGGACGTTGTGTTAAACGTAAATAAAAACAGAATACAATGATTTGCAAATCATGTTCAAGCTATATTTAATTGAATACACTACAAATAAGATATTTAACACAAAGATATTTAATGTTCAAACTGATAAACTTTATTGTTTTTAGCAAATAATCATTAACTTGGAATTTTATGGCTGCAACACGTTCCAAAAAAGCTGGGATAGGTGGCAAAAAAGACTGCGAAAGTTAAGGAATGCTCATCAAACACCTGTTTGGAACATCCCACAGGTGAACAGGCTAATTGGGAACAGGTGGGTGCTATGATTGGGTATAAAAGGAGCTTGCCTGAATTGCTCAGTCATTCACAAGCAAAGATGGGGTGAGGTTCACCTCTTTGTGAACAAGTGCGTGAGAAAATAGTCGAACAGTTTAAGGACAATGTTGCTCAGCGTACAATTGCAAGGAATTTAGGGATTTCATCATCTACGGTCCATAATATCATCAAAAGGTTTAGAGAATCTGGAGAAATCACTGCATGTTCACCATTAATGCTGAAAGGTACATACAGGTTTTGGAGAAACATATGCTGCCATCCAAACAACGTCTTTTTCATGGACGCCCCTGCTTATTTCAGCAAGACAATGGCAAAGCACACTGGCCTGCCTGCAGTCCAGACTTGTCTCCCATTGAAAATGTGTGGTGCATTATGAAGCGTAAAATACGACAACGGAGACCCTGTACTGTTGAACAGCTGAAGCTGTACATCAAGCAAGAATGGGAAAGAATTCCACCTACAACTCTTCAACAATTAGTTTTATTAGTTTGTTTTCAAAGGTTTATTGAATGTTGTTAAAAGAAAAGGTGATGTAACACAGTGGTAAACATGACCTTGTCCCAGCTTTTTTGGAACGTGTTGCAGGCATAAAATTCTAAGTTAATGATTATTTGCTAAAAACAATCAAGTTTATCAGTTTGAACATTAAATATATTGTCTTTGTAGTGTATTCAATTAAATAAAGGTTGAACATGATTTGCAAATCATCGTATTCTGTTATTATTTATGTTTAACACAACGCCCCAACTTCATTGGAATTAGGGTTGTAAGTCCATCCATCCATCCATCCATTTTCTGAGCCGCTTCTCCTCACAAGGGTCGCGGGAGTGCCGGAGCCTATCCCAGCTATCATCGGGCAGGAGGCGAGGTGCACCCTGAACTGGTTCCCAGCCAATCGCAGGGCACATACAAACAAACAACCATTCGCACACACATTCACACCTACGGGCAATTTAGAGTTGTCAATTAACCTACCACGCATGTTTTTGGGATGTGGGAGGAAACCGGAGTGCCCGGAGAAAACCCACGCAGGCACGCGGAGAACATGCAAACTCCACACAGGCGGGGCCGGGGATTGAACCCCGGTCCTCAGAACTGTGAGGCAGACACTCTAACCAGTCGTTCACCGTGCCGCTGGGTTGTAAGTCAATTTAACAATTATATGGTTCCACAGTCATAACGGCCCTCCGAGGGGGCTGTATTTATTAAGTGGTCTGAGTTTGACATCCCTCTATGGGACTAAACGATGATTGACGATTAAACAAGAGTTGACGATTAAACAAGAGTTAAGACTATTTACCAACATTAAAACTATTCAATTATTCATTAGTATTGATGAAGGCAGAAAACAAAGCTCTTCTTAGCATGTCAGCATCTGAAGGGGACGGGATCTCAGGGTTAGAGGTACCCACGATAATGGAGGGGAAGAGAGGTCCGTGGACGTGGTCAGACATATCCCCTGTGAATACAGACGTGTCAGAACGTCCATCATTTGAGTGGGTAAAGGCTTCCCAACTAAACATATGTACTAAAATCGATCTATTGTTAATTCATGATTATGTGTTACTAGCGATAAAATTGTAAAGATAAAACACAGTAGCGATGAGGTATGCTGTGGATCACGAGCTGTTTTTATATACTTAGAAGCCTTACAAACTTACAAGCCAATACTCATCATTAACTTTAACAGTACAGAGACAGGATTTCTCTGTAAGTTTGATAGATCGATAAAGAAGTCAAACAAGTCTGCATTAACATCATTATACAGAGTGATTCAGTTTAAAACACTAAAATACCATTTACCAGCAAAAATCAGGTATCTCAAAGAAATGTATACCTTTTTTTGTACTAAACAACACCCAAACAAACACTTTCGTGTTTTATTTTTACTTTATTTTTAGTCACACGGTTCTTTAAGGAAAAAATACACTTACATGATATCCCTGTATTTCATGCTGGAATCATTATAACAGTAAATACAATGTATTTCTCCAGGTCGTGTCGCTACTCTTGCCAGGATGAACTGACAGATTGGCTGGGTTCAAGAGAGAGAAACGCGGCCCTGTTTCTGAGGAACTGCCGACAGTCCAAAGCTGTGGGCGTGAAAAAGGCGTCGCCGATTTTATAACTGCACCTTACGGAACTCCCCTCCATGATTGCACAGAAAGAATGTTGATCGTTAAAGCAGTGTTACCAATTCGTACATTACCAGCACACTTTAATGCTGGGAGAGCATGGTGTGCATAGGACCACAATTTTAAATTAAGTTTGTATCAAATGCATTAAGAACTTTGGATCTATCACCATATCAATTATCATATGTATCATCTTTTTCATGCCCACAGCTTTGGGCTATTCCTCAGAAACAGTCTAAATTAGGAAGTTTAGAGTTTAAGCAGGTTTACAAACACCTTGGCAATAGTATATTTTAATAGACAATGTCATTAGACGGTAAGCCAGGAGGAATCTTCCACATATCGGCCTTGGTGCAGGTGGAGTCTTGCTTATTATTCTCCAAAACATCCAAATTTACACCAGCACCAAAAACACCCAGGATTAAAAAAATATAAATAAATCAAATTAAAAAAATACTACTTTTTAATTCCCTCTGGTCGTTGCTCAGCCTTTGAATTACATGCACATACTAATTGACCAAGAGCTCGGTGCGGAATCTATACCTCAAGAGACACAGCAGCTGGAGATAGAACCAGGCTGCTTGGGCATAATCATAACGGAAGTCGGCCTAATGATGTGAGGAATACAGAGAATATACAGTATAATACAATCCAACATTTTCTTCGTAATTTACCCTTACAAGCAAGTTGCCTTCTCAAACACCCTAAACACATTTCTTAAGAAAGCACAATTAGACAATGACACAGAAAAGTATAAATATCATTATGACATATTCCGAGCTAATTAATTTGCTCATGTGGGGGAAGGAGATGGAAAATATAAAGAAGCAGAGAATGTTGCATTCAATTTTCTCTTTTGTTAATTTGCACACTCCCCACTGGGAGAGGTAAAATAACCCCCAGTCAGACTTTTCTTTTATGCTGTTAATAATAATACAGTTGCTTTTTGCAGGCAAGACAAACACGGTGTGATTTGCATAGTTGAGGATGTACTGAAAACTGGCCAATATGTCCTTAAAAGCCGCAGGAGCTTCTGTACAGGTGTGTTTAGTTGTGCTGTTACTGGTTTTTTTTCTATGAATATGATAATAAGTTGTCAGAAGGCTGTTTTTTTCCAGCTCTCCTTTGACAACGCGCACATTCTCCCGAGGGGGTGAGATGCCCAAGCTTCTCTCCTGATAGATGTGTTCTCTGCACATCTTCAAAGTGACGCTCTGCTTCAGTCCTCTTTGCCCTAAAGCGCACCCCAATGTCACAGCCTTCAACACAAAGCACCTATCTCCCGCATATCAGACACCATCGGATTCCTAAATGGTGTTTCAAACAGCAGACAGGAAGAAGAAGAAAGGAAACAACTTGACAAGCTCTTGTCTATTTTTATGTAAGTTTGCAGATGCAACTTGTGCATCGGGGTTGTCTTTGTCAGGGGCAGGCAGATGTTGAAGAACAAAAACAAATTGCTGCTATTTGTATGACTCGTTTGATTGAAAATATCGATCATCCTCCCAGTTTTAGTCTTTCAGAATCCATATCTAATTTAACGAGAGCACAAAAGCAACTTATTTCTTATGGTGTGATTACAGCTGAAAAAACATATGCTGTTATTCCGGAAGAAGAATAAGGCTGCCACTTTCAAATTATGGCTCAGTGAAATGACTAACGCCCTCTGTCTCGAAATGGTAAGGTTCGCTCTGAAACACACTATATTCTTAACTATCCATAACTAAAATGCACACAACGACTAACTACAATATCGAAAAAAGGCGAAATATTTATCAACGGAGCCGTCTGGGGCAATGACATCACGTGACGTGTTGCACGTTTTCCGCACATCGTCAACTCACGTGTACCCAAGCAGCCAGCGGCGCAAACACATTGGACGGGGACGAAGGATTGGCCTATTCAAGATGGAAAGACGGTCACTACTTTGAATTTCTCTAAGGACAATACTAAGATTCGTATGGGCGCACACACACACACACACACACGTAGAGTTGCCTTCATGGACCCCCACACAATCGGCAAGGTTGCTACAGTCTGTGATCGATCGATCAGTTAAGAGTCTTTAAAGAATTGTACTGAGAATGGTGTGCTTGTTTATATTTAGGTGGCTATTTGGTATACCAGGTCTGCAATAAGTTGCTCATTTAATGTGGCTTCAACTACACTAATATTGAAGTTATTTGTTCGTTGATGACATCTTTCTGTAACTTGTGTGGTGTACATTACCAAGTAATGGGTACAGTTTAGCTAATGCTTTTTTTTTTGTACTGTGGATAAGTGGTATTCCTGCCACTTGACAGCTGCTGAAAGTAAGTAAAAAGTTACTTTTTTTCCGAACTTAGTTACTTTGGAAATCAAGTTATCAGTAAAGTCACTCAGTTACTTTTAAGCTCAAGTAATCAGTAAAGCAACTAAGTTACTTTTTCAAGGTAATTGTGGCAACACTGGTGTGACCTCCCTTTTGTCACGTAGGGGTTTTTTTGAAGGCAACGCAAAACGTGGAGGACACAAGTGTAGGGAAGCAGTGAGGCAAGGCAGAAATCTTAAAAATATTTAATTCCAAAAAAAAAGGCAAACAGGCATCATGGAAAAAGCTAACTAAACAAAATCCAAAAACTGCTAATTAAAGTAACAAAGAAACATTTAAATAAACCTAAAACTGGAAACAAGACATGACTAGTGAAAACTACCGGCGACTACGACGTGACACAGACAATGAACCGACAAGGACTGAAAGAAACCAGAGAACTAAATGCACACAAATTGACGAGACGAGGACAGCTTGGACGAGACACGAGTGGCTGGAGGGAGCTGATCGGTTAACACAAGGTAGAAGGTTGACGAGGAGACGTGGACACGATAACTAAGTGAACACACAAGACATGAAAAACACGGGACAAAGGGAAACCACGAAACCAAACCAATCTAAGCCAAAACATAGACATGACACCTTTAGGTTTCATAGATGTTTAACGCGTTACATGGAAGTGGCCAAGACATCTCAGCCTCCTCTCGTGCATCAAATCCAATAAAGCTGAGCCAGTCAGCTTGGAATTAGACTTTTTTTTTTTGTCCCGGCTCATTCGCTATTCTCACCTGCAGCTAGTCAGAGCAAATTCGTGTCTCAGCCCGATGTGTCCATAATTCATACAGCAAAGCTATGCGATGGGCCATGCATTATTCAGCACAATGGCCTCCTCCTGCAAACAGGCAAATGCAGCTCTATTAAGGCAGCGCAAAGGCTAAGAGCAAACAATTAAAACTGCATTGATTGCCTCATTGAGTGACAAACTAAACTAAACTAGACAAAGGAGGCTGTCACTTGTTATCCGCTGCATATGTACAATTTTCGATGCACTGTAAATAAATGCAAGCTAAAGACTAATAAATAACTTTAACTTTGATACATTAATTTTTCATCCATCCATCCATCCATCCATTTTCTGAGCCGCTTCTCCTCACTGGGATGTGGGAGGAAAACCAGAGTGCCCGGAGAAAACCCACGCAGGCACGGAGGAGAACATGCAAACTCCACACAGGCGGGGCCGGGGATGGAACCCCGGTCCTCAGAACCGTGAGGCAGACGCACTAACCAGTCGCTCACCGTGCCGCCATTAATTTGTCATATACTGTATATATTATCCTACATATCACAATGATTATAGAGCCTGAAAGGTTACCAGAAAAGCGGAAAAGTGTGATGATGACCATAGAACCGGAAATCGAACTTGCGATACATGTCTTTGACCTGACTGGTCAGTACTACATGAGAAATATGATTAAGTAAATTAATAGCATCCAAAAATTCCATCCATCTATCCATTTTCTTCCACTTATCCGAGGTTGGGTTGCGGGGGCAGTACTACACTGGGCGGTTATCGGGGAAAACAAAAGGCGGTGGGATATGCTTCTATATCAACGAGATAGGTGTACCGACGTCATAGACCTCAGCAGACACTGCAGCCCGGACTTGGATTCGCTGTTTTTGAACTACTCACTCTACTCGCTGCGTGAGTTCGCATCTTTCATACTCGTGGGTGTTTACATTCCTCCTCAAGTTAACATGAATGCCGCACTGCTAACGCTCGCTGAACAAGTAAACGAAATTGAAAAAAAGCACCCAGATTCACCCCTCATTATTCTTGGGGACTTTAACTAAGCTAAACTAACCACAAACTCCCTACATACAATCAGCACATCGACTGTCCTACCAGGAAAGCAACATTCTAGACCACGGCTATACTGCGATAAATAACGCATACCGTGCTATCCCCCGTGCTGCTCTGGGCTTGTCTGATCACTGCTTAATTCACTTAATACCAACATACAGGCAAAAACTTAAATGTGTGAAGCCTACGTGAAAACGGTGAAGAAGAGGACTAATGAAGCAAAGACTGCACAGGCTGGAGTCTCTTTGAAACTTCAACTGGCAGCCTGGATGAATATACGGACACTGTTACATCCTATATCAGTTTCTGTGAAGAGTTGTGTGTACCCAAAAAGTCATTTTGCACGTTCAATAACAACAAGCCGTGGTTCACTGCCAAACTTAAGCCACTTCGCCATGCTAACGAGGACGCCTACCGAAGTGGGGATAGAGCCCTGTATAATTGCGCTAGAAACCAGCTGACTAAAGTAATTAACATTGCAAAGAGAAATTATGCAGTAAGGCTAGAAAAACAGTTTACCGCTAACTCTCAGTCTGGCATGTAATCCATGCCAGACTGATTTAGAGTCCATCCCCCTAAGCTGAGAACAACAAAGGACTGGCTGACGACTTGAATACCTTCTACTGCAGATTTGAAAAGGACACTCTCACACCAGACTCCCACCTAGCTGCACCACCGACCACCATCACACCTCCGACTCTATGAGTTGGAGGTGTGATGGAGGACACCCTATTAGACTCAAACCGGAGTGCCCGTAGAAAACCCACGCAGGCAGAGGGAGAACATGCAAACTCCGCACAGGCGGAGCCAGGGATTGAAGCCCGGACCTCAGAACTGTGAGGCAGACGCTCTAACCAGTCGTCCACCGTGCCGCCAACATAGTCCTTTTAATACAAAATCTACCAAAATCTCTAAGCTACTCTACTGATTAAGTAAAAGCATGTCAGTTGTGAACAAACTGTTGGTGCAGGGGAATCTTACAATACGAGTATGTTCCACCTGACAAGGCTTCTCCACCCACTTGGCAAAGTGCTAATATGGGAGCAGTTGTTCCTTTGTTTCTCAGAGGAGGACAGCCTCCAGGTGGCCGCTCAGCCTTGTCTACTGAAGTCATGTCACCCAAAAACAAAACATCATGGCACATTAGAGCGTCTTGGCAAACATGCACACACGCTGGTGCTTTTACCGTGGCAGGTAGTGTAGCTGATGCACATGCATGCATGAGCACACACACTCAACCCGCAAATTGGAAGAAAAGCTGGGAAGACACTTGTTCTTCGAAGACAGTGATTTATATTCCAAAGCGCTGCTGCATAAATCCCACAATGTAAAAAGGATTTCATTACTAATAAAGGAAGAAACAATTTAAAAAAAAAAAAAAAATCATTTCAAATCTGTGATGTTGTGTGAATCTTTTATGCAAATGGGATTTCAAATGAGGGAGAGCTATCTACAGAGACCTTGACTGTTTTTCCACAGCCCTCTATTAAAATTGATGCCACTGCTGATTTATGTTATTAATAACGTGCTGCTGAGGAAAGGAAGCAAAAGTGATGAAACGGCCTCGCTCATATCTTTCTCAAGCTGAGTCCCTCCTTCCCATTGTTCGTCCCGAGGGTCCCTTGTCACCTTCTATCGGTGCTCTACACATCTGCGGTGTCTCACGGTGATTTTATAATTGGCCCCATGCTCATTGTTATTCAAAACCCTGTAGAAACTATTATTGGAAGACCTCCTGACCTTTGCCCGCTCCGTAATGGTCGTGACTACAGACTTGTTTGAATTGATACATAATTCTGTCAAGGCGATCACGTACAGACTCAAAACTGTCATTTCCCTCTTCTTTTTAATGGCTCTGTACTTATTTCTAAAGATGACCTACAGGTTTCCAGCCTGCTCTCCTGCTGAATCTATGTTTAAATAAAAGTCAAAGTTTGAGCACAAGAAACATTTTAGCTTGAGTTGAGTTTTTAAACAGCTGTTTTTTAGACATGATCGCTCACATAGCAGCAGTTCAATGGTCATTGGGTTAATATTTCTTAATGAGTTTGCACAATGTAGTGCAATTTAAAAAAAAAAAAGGAAAATATGTGGTCAGAGACAACCACCATGTACTAGGCACAGTCAAAAAGTGAATAATCCAATTTAATTGAACCTACTAATAATTGACATTTTTCTGTAATGTTCATCCTTTGTAGTTTAAATACTTGTATGAAGGTTTATTTTTTTAGTTTTGTTGAAGCCTTTCCCCTTCCGAGCAACCATTTTATAAATGACATCACAGTTGGATGCCCATCAGAAGCAAAGAGCTGTGATTGAATTTCTTGCTTTGGAAGGGGAACTACCGCTGAACGTTTTCAAAAGGTTGCAAAATGTGTATGAGGAAGCTGGATCAAAGGCGAAGAACAAGAGCCTGCTTTGTGTGACCTCTGTGACAAGCAAAAGGAGCGGCAGACCATCTTCAGCGTTCAGTACTAGGCTTTTCTTCTGTTCGTGGGCAACTTTGTAATACTTTGTTTTGGAAAAACATTTTTGAGCTCTCAAGTACCGTCATGTCATCTTGGAGAGATCTCATAGCAATGCTGAGTTTGTAATGCAAATGCACACCAGATCAATTCACTTAGTTTTATACGTAAATTTCAGTGGAAAAGAAGTTCATAATACTGACAAATATCACCATGCGGTCCATGGTCACAAGAAATAAACTCAACATTCTTAGGTAGATGACAGCTGACACTCACGAATCCTCTGACATGCAGACACAAAGCCTCAGGATGTGCTCATGAATATCCCAACACAGCAACATTGTGTTGACTCACCGAGGTTAATACAAGAGAGACAGATAAGTCTCGAATTGTAATTTAATGATCAATTATAAGGAGGGTTTGCGAGATGGGCCCCTTTCTGGTTGGGGTGATGATGAACAGTGAGTGAATGCACACACACACAGATATTCTCTTTTCAGTATTATTATGGAAATTCATATTCTCCCTCTATAAGCACCCACCAACAGTGTAATAATTGTTTGCTTGCACATATGCAACACAAACAAAAACAGCTCACATGCATAAAACCAAATAGACGAACATTTTGCTTGAATATGCCACAAAAACGCTTGGATTACTTGGTTCGTTCGTAACATTAGATGATGACAACTTCCTTGTTTTAGTAATCAGGAAAATTTAGTAAATTTTTTTTTTTTTTTTTTTTTTTAAAAGATCATACAAGCAGATGTATAAGTGACTCTCAGCGACAGAGATCACCTTTAAATATGACAAGTAAATGTCATGCTATATAAATGGATCGCTAATTGGTTCAAATCAAACTCCTGTCGTTCTTCGGCTTTGGAAGTCTTACCAAAACGTCTCATGGTTTGACTGTACTACCGTTGTCCATTTTTGTAGTTACTCACTGCAAATGTTGGGCGGACTACATGTACATCATTATATGCAGGCGCAAGTATTAGCCTTAGCACCAGTTCACATCTTTACAGTGGCACAGCAATTACAAGTACTGTTGCTTTGTTGAAGACTATCAATGTGTTGTACAGTATAGGCTAATATGTCAGTAAAACAAAGGGGGCACATTCAGCATGATGACTCATACATACATGCACAGGAATGGGTGTCGACTACATATGTTACCCGGAGACATTCCGGAGGAGCCCCAATAAAAAAGCCTCCAAATGGTATCCAACTTGATTACATTCTCACTGAACGTATGTAATGCATCTGCTACTCTTAATGCACTCCACATGAGCCAATGATATCTGAGGAGATACCCCCACCCCCACATCTGCAATATCCAACCCCCCTTTCAGGACCACTTCTGCAGCCCACCATAAACTCTAGAAACCTTTCCGCCCTTGAATATTTAGGGGTGCCTGTGCTCCTCTGGAGTTACATTTTCTGTCTGGAGCACCACAGCAACATATTATCTCTGGCAGAGTGTCTGTGCTCCATTAGAGTTCACATAACCTGAGCGTAGAGACAAGGTGGTAAGAAATGAGAGAAATCATTATAAAGGAAAGATTATTCAATAGTATCTTATTTATTCCCTGTTTCTTCAGAAAATATACCTTAAAATTGATCGAATGAGGGAGAAAAGGCAGAAAGCGCACCTCACGAGACTCATTGGGATCCATTATGTGCATGTCGACTTGAGGAGGTAAAAACAGAGAATTAAATACATCTAAGAGGTGCTCCAACAAGTATTTCAGCATAGGTTTTGTAAACTTTTACCCCCTCAAATTGCAAGAAGCTCTACTCTCGGTACATTGCTACAAAAATATTGAATATTCTTATAACCGCGGAAAATTCAAACCTCAAACCTCAGAACTGTAAGGCAGTAAATAGTTGCACATGTTATTGTGTTTTGATCACTTGTCAAACTCAAGGCCACGGTCAAATCCAGCCCGTGAAAGCAAATCCGCTGCAAAATCTTCACCAAAATTTCAAGCACGTTTTGCTTACCAAACCCCACTTTACAGTAACTTGAACAATAGCTGAACAAATTATTTTCCTTGAATTCTGATTTCAAAACTAGTTATCCATCAACGTGTCGTGTCGATGTAATAATATGAGGAGGCGATGAAACATTTATATAGTTTAATGGCCCTCTGAGAGAAAGGGTAACTACAATGTGGCCTGCAATAAAAATCAGTTTGACACCCCTAGTTTAGACCGTTATGTGTTGTGTTTTTGTATTTACATGCAATGCAATTGTTTTGCATTGCCGCATGACTTAATGGTGGAGGGTCACTCCTGCATTTTTCTATCGTGATCAAGCCACTGTGAGGGCTCACAAAGGGAGGGAATTATTCTGCATATTCCATCCATTCTCTTTACTGATTATCCTCACTAGGGTCGCGGGCTGCTGGAGCCTATCCCAGCTATCTTGGGGTGGGAAGCGGGGTACACCCTGAACCGGTAACCAGCCAATCGCAGGGCACATATAAATAGACAACCATTCACACTCACACCTATGGGCAATTTAGAGTCTCCACGCATGTTTTTGGGATGTGGGAGGAAACCGGAGTGCCCGGACGGGGAGAACATGCAAACTCCACACAGGCGGGGCCGGGATTTGAACCTCGGTCCCCAGAACTGTGTGGAAGATCTGGTAACCCGGCATCCACCATGCCGGCCGAGACAATATTGTGAAAAGAAATTCCTGTTCAGGAAGGGCTGTCAACGCTCGTGTTAGCGCAGAGCTTTTCTGAATGAACTGGTTGCGATTTATAGTTTATATATTGAGAGTGAAGGATGCAAGTGGTGCGTGAATATTCAGTAGGAAAGTGTACGAAAAACAAAGGACTACAGTATACTGCATAATGTTGGAAGTAGACTACCATTTGCAGTAGATATTAAAATTGGCCTGTGTGTTGACAAGACTTCACACTGCAAATATGGTGATTTTTTTTGTTTTTTTCATTGACTATAATTTTTATTTCTTGCTTATTTCCCATAAAGATGCGGAAATGTAGAGAGGCTGCAAAGAGTTTATCAGCAGGTGGTGTGGTGGGCAACAATAATAACCCGCTCCACTGAGCGTGTGGTTTCTGCTGATAAATGTGCTTGCAGCCGGCAACAACCTGCTGCTTTGGAATTCTGGACCACGGTGATATTAAATCTTGTAAAACTAACATCGGTTTTCATACAGTGTGAGAGGTTTGATTGTCCTTGTTGGCGTCACGTGGAACAATTTACCCACTTTAGACTATCCGCTGTGACTAACGAACATAAATCATTTCAGAAGTAAATTGTGTAATGTCACAGTCTTATGGAAATAGCTCATATACAGTGATTTTAGTTCAGGGGTGTCAAAACCTTTTCCTCGTATTGTCACGTACCAAAACAATACAAATAAAAAAATAAAAATCGAAGGATGCAACATTTTTTTGACTTCATTAAAAATGCTAAAATCAGACCGTCAAGGGATTATTATATAATGTAGTTATTTTTAAGCAATGTCTACATCACACCTTTTTGTTAAAGGTGATAAGGCCAATAGTTTTGGATTTTTCATGATTATGGGATGGTCTGCAGCTCTGTATTCCACTGACATAGTTCTGCCCTTGCCCTGAGTAGTTCTCCATACTCAGAAGCAAAACAAGCAGAACAATCTGTAATAAACTGACAATTTTTTAAGCAGTGTTTACATCATATTGGATCGAAGACTCGGCACATCACGTAACATTACGAACAGGAAGCAGAAATGTGGAGCCAAATAGGGAATTGACATGTTTAAGAGCTGTAGAGACCATTCACTATGTTGAATACTGAACAAGGCGGACTCGAAGTTGGAGGCGTCCGTGAAAATGAACCTGAGAATTGTTTCATGTCTTTGCCTACCGAAATGATAGCTCAAATGACGCTAGTGTAACGAATATATGCACATGATTGTGAAAGTATGAGTTTGTGGCTGCAGAGGTCGGTACGCAGGCAACAGTATCCAAAAACGTGAGGCAAAAAGGCGAGGTCGGTAATCGGAACAGGGTCTCGTCTTACTGTGAGTCTGTGACGTGGAAACAAGGAATGCTGGAACGCGACGACAAGGTACAACGAACTGGCGACTAAAAAGAATGAGACACGAGGATAAATGCAAGGGGTAATTAGGGTGAACGAGGCACAGGTGGGGAAGATGCTCTCAGGAGCAGGTGTGTACGAGACAGGGGGAAAACAACAACCGGAACACACACCCATGACAATGTAATGAGGTAAAATTGTAATGGGAGTGTTCACGAAACGTCATCGTGACGTAATTCTGATGCATGCGCATTGACATTGGTGTGTAGAAGTCCCATTGACTTCCATATAATGTTGGCTAAGAAACCTCCACTGCAAAAAAAAAAAAGCCTGACTGTGTTGATGATGTTAACAGAAATAATTATATCATACATACGCTACTCTTTTTTTTCCTCCCGAATTGTATGAATAATTTTGCCGATGGGTGCCCTTTTTGGGCTTGAATACCTGCCTCCAAAAATGTCTGTGCAGATGCCTGCTAAAAACAATAACATGAATTCAGAAGAACAAGTTGAAAATGACACTATATACCGGATGGCGAATATTTGATCAAAGGTGTGTAGTAACGGGTTACATTTACTCTGTTAGATTCACTCAAGTAACATTTCGGGTAAATTGTACTTGTCAGAGTAGGTTAAATGAATGCACCAATACGTTTTACTTTTACTTGAGTACTTATGTTAAGAAGAATCGATATTTTTACTCCGTTACAATGACACGCCGCTCGCTACTCTTATTTGTCCATTATTGGGCGCGCAATCTATTTTTAGACTTCAAACTCGACTTCCGCATAGGGCGCAGTTGCGCCAATCCAAAGTAATCACTAGTGTCATTTGACTCCATTTCACCAATCAGACGGCACAAGGAAGTCACATGATCGCGCACAAAGCCTTCGCAGGCCAATCAAAGTAACTCATTTGGGGTGAAAAACCGCCGCGCTAGTGTTTACTTTACAGATTCGGAAACAACAACAGCTTCATGATGCAGCGTAGTCTTGTGCCTGCCCAAACTTGGATATTTCAGATCACTTCTAACTTGAGAAAACACCTTACGTTAAGTTGCAGATGTTTCTATTATTGTTTTGGCATTGCATATGGCAACATTAGCCCTATTTTATGGTCATAAATCACTGTAAAAAAAAAAATGCATCTCGGGGATACGTGCCATGCTGTAATCTCTCGCTCTCTCTCTCACACTCTCTCTCTGTCTCTCTCCTCTCTCTCACACACACGCACGTGCACACACACACACACACACACACACTATCAATAAGTCTGGTCAGTAAACAACTTCTTCATCAAGTCATTTAAGTAAATAAAGCAAATAATGTTTCAGTAGGGCCCAATGCCCGCGTTGTTGGAATTTAGGCACTTCAGAATTGAAGTGGTGGGAGGTGCGTGTGGACTCCCATATTTTATTCATATTTGCTTTATTTGATGTTCATGCTCTGATTAAAAAAAATAATAATAATCAGAAGTTACTCACCAGTTACTCTTGAGTAGTTTTTTGTACTTTCTTACTCAAGTAAATATTTGGAGAACTACATGTGACTTTGACTCGAGTCATATTATTCTGAAGTAAAAGGACGATTACTTGAGTACAATATTTGGCTACTCTACCCACGTCTGTATTTGACCACCTTTTTCTGAAATAAGTTTATTGTCTTTTCATGGTATCCATTTATAAATCACGTAGTTCTGATTCAACAGACCCATTCCCATTTAGTTGTTTGTGTGGTGCAAAAAATAACTGAATTTCAACTTTAAATGGTGCAATTCTCTAATTTCTTAAATTGAGAAGCGCAATCTTAATACAAGAAAAAAAGGTATTGCTCTTTGGTTCTGAATTTATGCAAACCCTTGTGTAACACATAAATGTTGCTTGTTATTAGCAATTATATCTCAAAATTAGCTATAATTTTTTTCTTATTAACTCATTCACTGCCATTGACGGCTGTTGAGTTCAAATATTGGGGTTAACATGGACACATTTTTTCAAAACCCATGTTATCTTTTTGTATATGCCACATGCCTCTTAAACATGGATGGGGGGCTGCAAATGGCCCCCGGTCTATAGTTTGCACACCCCTGTTTTAGTTCCTTTGCATTGAAGTCATCAATGTATGTGAATTTCTGGAAAAATATGACTTTGAACATAATACAGTTTATACTATGTTGATTACAACCATATTTCTGGGGGGTGAAAGTATACCTTGTTCCTCTCTGATATTCTATTATCACTTTGCTGTGAAACAAAGCAAGATGTCTGTGGGTGGGGGGGGTCGGCAGTTGCATGAGGCCGATGATAATTGCTTGTTCATGTGCAGATATATGACCTCACCAAAGGAAAAATAGGTAGATGCTACTTAGAAGCAGCCATCAGGTTGTATTTGAACTGTCTCCTTGCACGCAAGTTCGTATAAAATACTGTCCTTATTCTCACACCTTTTTTAACTGTGTGTAGGTAATGTTTGAAGCGTTTTAACATTCTTAACTGTCATGACAAATATAAAAACAAGTTTACCGCTGTTAAAACAATAAAACACTCAGTTTTAACTTTAAAGATGAATGAAAGTCGTGTTGGGGTGACTCAGGTCATAGCATCTAATTTTGTTAATATTTTAAATTGTGACGCAACCACACAATAATGACAACACTTAATGACAAAAAAAAATGATATTGCTTAAATTATACAAATAATTACGGAGATAAAATGAATGTTGTCCTGATTAAATTCATGTTATGAAAAAGTCACCAAGTTCTATATCTTTAATTACTAAAGGTTTTTTTTGTTACCCTAACTTTCCAATAAGACAATAAGGTGAATACAAGTCACAGAAGAACAAACAAACACAAAATAAAAGGTGGAATCCAGCTCTGACTCTATTTTCAGCACAAAGATACAGGAAGATCAAACATTGCAGAGTTTATTAGGACACGGAGTATCTCTGCTAACAACCACACCATAAATAATTTAAAGCTCTTATCCATCTGCTGCCTCAACAACATTGCAAAACAAGTTGGCTGGGATTTGTTTGTCTCTGAAACACAAGTGTTTACATGCGTCGAGAGAAACAATACGAAAAAATTCAGTGAGCTGATGGCAGATGGCACAAGATGCTGGCAAAGCACTACTTTTGTCCAAATAAAACTCTTCAACATACTTCCTTGGTGCCATGATGCCACAAGATGGCAGCAAAGCAGTTATTTTGTCTCAACAAAGCTCCTCAATTCACTTAAACTTGTAGTTCATTGTCACTAAGATGCCACAAGATGGCACCAAAGTAATACTTTATTGCTTTGGCCTGAACAACAAAACAAATGCCGTAAGAGCAGATCCCAAAAAATAGACTCCAGATAAAAGGTCCAAAAAGGTTTTTAATTCAACGAAAGAGCATGTGATGGCGAGACGTACTAAGCCAAACGGACTCACAAGCAGAGAGAATCAGAAAAAAGGCAGCTGCTAACCGTACGGCGTCATGAACGGCGACCGTCCAGATAGAATGGTCTCCACAACAGGCTGAACAGCCGATGGGCCATGCGGCCTAGACAAGGCATTGAGTTTGCCATTCTTCAACCCAGGGCAGTAAGTGATGACGAAATCGAAACGGGTAAGGAACAGGGCCCAACGTGCTTGACGGGGGTTGAGTCTCTTAGCAGTCCGGAGGTAAGACAGGTCAATCACAGGGCACACTTAAACAGTCGCGTTCACATTCACACCTATGGGCAACTTAGAGTTTTCAATTAACCTACCATGCATGTTCTTGGAATGTGGTAGGCAACCGGAGTACCCGGAGAAAACCCACGCAGGCACAGGGAGTACATGCAAACTCCACACAGGCGAGGCCGGATTTGAACTTGGGTCCTCAGAACTGTGAGGCAGATGTGCTAACAAGGTCGCTCATCGTGTCGCCTATTACGGAGTCATTGCCATGAACGCAAATGTACTAATCATTTCTGAAAGGGGCTTAAATAACACAGTATAAAGACGCTAAATATGAAATAATCCCTAAAATTTCACATATTATATCATGAACATACATTGCAACTACAAGTTCTGACAGGGCTACCACCACTCAAACAGGCTTAACGTTGGACCCTTTATAAATAACCACAATTGAATTTTTGGGGTGAAAATAATTACTAGTACATTTGGAAAATATTCACATTTATTAATTATTATCTTGTTGCAAATCACAAAAATGAAATAATAAAATAGGTGCACTCCATATCACTGCAAAAAGAAATCCTCTTACATTCTTCCCTCTCTTTCAAATAAAAACACATCAGAGAGGCTGCTTGGAAAAATAAGTCATTTTACAATATAAAAATAAATAAACTATGTAGGAGTCTCATGAACTAGGAACCCTTTATTGCTCAGTGACTGTGTATTTCTTTTTATTTTCTTGTCAATGTCTTTATGTCACAAAAGTGTTCTCTGTCAATTGACTGTCTGTTGTCGTACTAGAGCGGCTCCAACTACCGGAGACAAATTCCTTGGGTGTTTTTTTGGACATACTTGACAAATAAAGATGATTCTGATTCTGATTCTGATTCTTAGCTGTTTCGAAAGCCACTGCTAGTGTCGTGGTACTTTCGCCTGACTTGGGTGCAGGCAGCGTGGGTTCAGTTACCACTGAGTGAATGGTTGTCTGTGTCTATACATGCTTGGTAGGTTGATTGAAGACTCTAAATTGCCTGTTGGTGTGAATGTGAGTGCGAATGGTTGTTTGTTTCTATGTGCCCTGCGATTGGCTGGCGACCGGTTCAGGGTGTACCTCACCTCTCGCCCAAAGATAGGCTCCAGCACGCCCGTGACCCGCTTGAGGATAAGCGGTACAGAAAATGGATGGATGTTTCTAAAGTTGCGTTGCCTTTAAGAGTCTTCCTGCCTTTCTGAGTTGACATGAATTTTTGGACTCTAGCAAATAAATCACTGTCAGAAGCCAGTAATTTTTAAATCAGATAGCAGCACTTTTTCTTCTTATAATTTGAAAAAATCCGTTAAAAAAATAGACAGACAATTTTTCAATGGACAGTTTTGTTATTGTGAGCATAGCTTGATTATTCCTGCAGCGATAAGAGCGTTTTGGAGGCACTGTATACGAATGTAAACATTGGATGGACGGGGATAGAAGAGCACAGTTATATATGATGCGAAGATGTCTTTATTACAAAAACTTGTGGGCAAACGCACAAAAACAACTAATGCATATTCAGATGGACTCAGCAAGTAAGAAAAACAAAGTGAAATGAATACCGTGATAAAACATAACCGTGACATATAGCAAACATTTGAGTGCACTTGACCGAACAGGGTAAGCAAAATGTTGCCACGGGCAAGCAAAAAATGTTGTAAAACGTTAACTTCAAGCCCTGCTACTGATAATGTGCAATATTTAGTCTCTCAAAATAGTTCAACAGTAGCAGTATTCATTTTCACAGAAATGTATTCCTTCCAGTGAAATGGTAGCACAACGTTTGATATGAAGTCGGCTTACTTTGCTCCTGAAATAGAAAATCTTATAGCCTTCTGTGAATAGACAATACAAGACATGTCCTCATTGTAGTTTGTAGCTTAAATGTACAGTCTTGACATCAGGCGGATTGACAGGGTGAAACTAAAAAATGCATTAGCTAGGTCTATTCAGGACATACGTATTCACAATAAGTGCAAATTAGAACCTTAAATGTAGCTGCTCACCCAAGGAGCTTGCCATAAAAAAACTGAAAACAAACAATGAATCTATAGGAGGTTAGCATTAGTCTGCACAATTAGCAACCCCTCTTCAACTATTAGCATGCATCAAATTAGCTTGTAGCCTCCATCTAACCGAAGAAACGACTGATTTTCCCTGTCAGGGGTCGCTGCCACAGTGAGTGGCACAGTTTTTACGCCAGTGTAGGTCCTTGCTTATCAACCCAACCCCTTTTTTTTTTTTTACCCAGGCTTTAATAAGACATGTCCCTAGTAACTTCACAAACCCGTTTTCAACTGCACATGAAATTACTTCACAAGCAATATAGAAAATGGAAGGATGGATGGATGGATGATATGATACATACAGGTGTTACTTCTACAGGACAACACACACACACACACACACACACGCACAAAATATTACTGAATACATGGAGTGCGCCAACTTTTCTCTCGGTTTCTCTCAGCCGCATGCACGAAGTATCACAGACTTCTGGTTCTACCGTGCTTGCGTCAAAAATAAATGCATGAGTTTCAAAATAAGAGTCTGTCTAGATAAATGAACTAAAACTTGCCTGACAAGCAGAACAACCCCCGCGGGCCGGATTGGGCCGCCTGAAGGGCCGGTTCTGGCCGGCAGGCCGTACATTTGACACACCTGCATTGTACTACTGAATGTGTCAAGTTAAATTGGAGTTTATGAACATTGAAAGACTTTCATGGTAGGGGAAATCAAGAGAAAAGCAAAAACCTGGGCTGGCTGGACAGAGGCAGAAGGCCAATAGTGTGAAGGCCAATGGCTCCCTGGGACATCAAATTTAAAACGTAGAAAACCTCATAACATAAGGTCATTTTTAATACAACACAGGGAACTTAAAGGTTAACTTATTTACAACATGCAAATGGAAAATGGTAAGACACTACTGTTTATTTGAGACACTGTTTGACCGGATACTTGGTTCTATTTGATGACCTTTTCCTTCTGCGCTCTTGAAGCTATGAGCAGTTTTGGCCGTGTTGCGCCCGTCACTTTCTGCGGACGTGAATGAATTACCGACGCTTCCAGAAAGCAGTGGGTGATCAGCGGAGCTTGTTCCGTGATCACAGCTTTCGCAGCTTACCAAAGCTGCACTCCAAACATGAAGAGCCCAGCATTTGAGAGATAAACGCTGGGGGGGGGGGAACAGAGGTGAAAAGAAAGTACTAATCTAATTAAGATCTTGAACACTCAATTAGCCTTGAGCAGGAGAAACAAATGGCAAAGAGATTATTTAATTACAACGACTGGCTTAACAGCTGTAAAATAGAGCTGTGCGTGTGTATGTGTGCGCGCGTGTGTGTGTGTGTAGGATTTTGGAAGAGTAACAGTGAGGGATGAAAGGGGCAGGAGTTCAGTGATGAGTGCGCCTGCACTGAGCCTTGACTGTGTTTATGAGCGTGAAAGTGCATAAGTGCAACGGAGCGGCAGCGTGGTTTATCTATCCGCAAGGCCCCCACATGGTCAGGGCTGGAATCAAAACAAGAACAATTCTCATGAGAGAGCCATGTTCAGAAGGAGGTCATGGTTTTGTTTTGTTTTTTCCTCTGAGAAGCAAAAGGAGGTTTAGGATGTCTCACCATTAAGCAGCCTGACAGACAAGTTTAAGTGTTTCTGAGAGAGAGTTAGTAGAGCAGCGGCGGTGCTGGTCTGAGGTTCTCTAACAGACTCAAAAGGGAAAGTGTTGGTCACTTTATCAGCAGTGACTGTTGTTATTAGTCTGTCGAACCACTTCCTCGTCATGCTGTGGCAAGAGAGGTCATGAAGATTGATTCATGTCCCACTTACGGAGAGCCATCTGAGCCTTTCTTCGATAGCCTCGCTATCCAACTTAAGTAGACTCTTTGTCCTTACTGATAAGACATTTCAGTGCACTAGTGCTCTCGAACTAATATACGACTAGTATTCTCACAGCGTGGTACGAGTATCACCAACGGTATGCTGGCTCCCTCTAGTGGTACACGAAAGAATCACTGAATTCAATCTTAAAACGTGTGCATAATCCATCCATCCATCCATTTTCCGGGCCGCTTCTCCTCACGAGGGTCGCGGGCGTGCTGGAGCCTATCCCAGCTATCTTCGGGCGAGAGGCGGTGTACACCCTGAACTGGTTGCCAGCCAATCGCAGGGCACATAGAAACAAACACTATGCGCACTCACATTCACACCTACAAGTCCTTTCGAGTAATTTTGTTAACAAAATAAATAGATATTTTAATATATATATAATATTGATATTTAAAGCTGAAATCCACTACTTTTTTTTTTTTTTTTGTTAAAAAATATTTTCACCAGGCGGCACAGTGGACGACTGGTGAAAACATCCGCCTCACAGTTCTGAGTACCAGGGATTAATTTCCCGTGCTGGCCCAGTTGGTGGCGCACCGAAAATGACGTCATGGAAATGAAACGTTTTGCCGAGCAATGGGCAGACCATAGTTGTAAACTAAATATTAAAAATATTCAAAACTGCATTTTCTTGTCGACAAACATTTCTAGTGAGGCAATTTCAAACACAAATATAAATATTGGCATTTCTTGTGAGTCTAAAAAAAAACACAAGGCATTCATTTCAAAAGAAAAGAA
Source organism: Phyllopteryx taeniolatus (assembly GCF_024500385.1). NCBI lineage: Eukaryota > Metazoa > Chordata > Actinopteri > Syngnathiformes > Syngnathidae > Phyllopteryx > Phyllopteryx taeniolatus. The sequence goes on along the minus strand of NC_084503.1, from coordinate 10,978,480 downwards.
AATAGGAACACAAGTTTGTCATCTTGTTATTAAAGCCACAATTTGATCCAACTGTGGTATCTGAGTTGGAACACTCGGCAGCACTACGTAAAATATTACATCAAAAAGAGACAAAGAAAAAAAGGACACGAAGAAGAATCAAGAATGTCGTTTCATGTGTGCTGATCGATTGGTAAGTAGTGAATCTAAAAAGGAAATAAAGTAAAATAAAGACTCATTCTTTTCAAGTTGAGTCTAAAGTCATCAAATTCATGACTACAGTCCAAGTCATGCGATTTGAGTCCACACCTCTGCTGCTAGGACTACTAGTGAAGTGCTAGATGTTAACTAGTAGCATTTTCCTAGAAATACTAGTTGCACACAGGTGTCAACTAGTGCACAGTTTTGCCTAACCAATAACATGATGTTGTGTTATAAGTATGCAGAAATGTCGTCAAGTTGTGGAAGGCAGTAACGAGAGGAAAAAAAAAATCAAACTAGTAAGACATGGTCGTTTTACTTCTTACTAGTAAGTCTTACTAGTAAATCCTCAAACATCTTTATGAAAAGCTGTTGGAGCATTTATTCGATATTCTCAATATCCAGCCCAAGCTCCATGTACTAGTACGCTCTTTGACCTCACTAGCAAGATAATTCAGCACACTACTAGCACGACTGTTTCTCACTAGGAACATATTTCCGCTACTGTTTCACATTTCTGTAAACTAAGACAACTTTGGCCTACTACTAGGACAACTATGTTACGAGTAAGGCAAAACAGTGTACTAGTTTGATACTAATTGAATACTACTATTAATATAAAATGTTACTAGTTAACATTGAGCACTTCACTTGTTATATAGTAATGGACAGCTGTCAACTAGTGCAAAATTTAGTTGCCCCACTTTTAGGTCAGAGTTGTCCTACTAGTGTGCAGAAATGTCACATGACTAGTGGGATACTGACGTTCTGCTAGTGCGCTGAATTGTCTTACTAGTGAGGATAAAGAGCGTACTAGTACAGGCACCTTGAGCTGGATATCTTGATTCACGACTAGAGAATAAATGCTCAAACGGCTTTCCATAACCTCCGACAGTGATGGAGGGAAGAACTCTTCTTTTCTATTCTCTCCCTTCTGAAAACTCTCTACAGTCCTGACATTATTGCTATCGTACTGAGAATGTTCAATAGAGGAATTCAACTGTTTAATTGATCCCCGTGATCGGTTTCCACGTGAATGAATCGCAACACTATGTGGCTCCAGGCCGCTCGTGATTGCTGAGCGCTTGTCCAAATCAAGAGACGAGCATATGCTTCCCTCTGCTGGAAAAAGAGTTGACACAGCGGATAAAGTCCAGTAATCGTCTTGTATTTACAGTAGAAATTCAATAGCGGCTCTCAAGAAACGAAAGTTTAAAACGTGAAAGTAAAGAGATTGTCTGATTTATCTCACAGATCATCAGAAAAATAGACAGAAACATAACTCAATATTTATTCTCGTTTTGAATCTGTGTTAGGAAACTGTAGATTATTTGGCCAGCGCAGTGGAGTCACAAGGTTCTGGTTCAAATCTCGGCTCAGCTCCTGTGTGGCGTTTGCGTGGTCACCTCATGCGTGCATGGATTTTAAACAGATATTGTTCGGTTCACTGAAGATGGAAAATTTCCACTGGTGTGAATTGTTGTTTGTCTGTATGTGCCCTGCAATTGACTGCCGGCAAACATGCAAACTCCACACAGGCGGGGCCGGGGATTGAACCCCGGTCCTCAGAACTGTGAGGCAGACACTCTAACCAGTCGCCCACCGTGCCGCAGTATAAAAATAATCAACCCTTTTTAACCCTTCAAATTAAAGTTTATTTGCACAATACATAGGTTGGAAAACAACCTCAAACAACTAAATTCATATATATTATATAATTTCGATCCAACCATCCATTTTCTGAGTCTTTAATCTTCACTAGGTTCGTGGATGTGCTGATGCTATATATATATATATATATATATATATATATATATATGTGTGTGTGTGTGTGTGTACCCAGTATGGCAGTATGCTTCCGGTCATTGTCCATTTGGAAGACCCATTTGCTCCTTTCAAGTGGCTATGTGAGGTAAAACAGATAATGATGATTTTCGTAATAAGGGATGCATCCTGTATTTATATATTGGTATGCGACATAAACAATCACAGAAAGAAAATCCCATGTAGTTTAATTTTGACCAATTTTATGACTTTTTTGAAGTCGACTTGAACATTTCCCGGTAAAATTCCTGCAACATGAAAGTAAATTCAAGGATGTGATCTAAAACATCATGGCTGGTGTCGTAAAACGGTTGAGGGAAGTGGCAGCTATTCTGATTCTTTTTTCTTTTTTTTTTGTCCTGTTCAGCTGTTAGGTCAAGCAAAATGGAGGACCTGTATCCCTTTTATGCCGGAACAGTTTTATTGTGTCACAGTGGAGTTTTTAAGAGGACGCTGTGGTTTCTTAGTATTATAATTGATATTTATTGAGAATCAGAGTCGATCGGTCGAACAGAACAAAGTTTCTAGAGGGGAGAGAGAAACGGAGACAAAAGACAAAGCGGAAGATGGCCAGCTTTCCCTTGCCCGGATGGATAGATGGCGCCGTTTCATAAAACGAAAGCACCAAGACGGATCTCCTTGAAAATGTTCGATTTTCATTTTTTCTGCAAGCGTTATTGCTCTCAAGTCGAATGGTGACTGTAGAGACGCTTCTCCCGGCTGTTCTTTGCTCATTAATCCATTGCTCGAGTTGGTCTTGCAACTCGGGCCACCTGGCCTCGTTTCCCCGGAAACTCAGCTTCGTCTTCTTGACTTGGCGAAGCTCGTTTTCCTGCATCCTCCACCTGAGAACCATGGATTCGTAGATCTTGAATTCTCCCGCGGCTGCTCGATTCCCATGTTCCTCCGCGTAACTGATAGCTTGCCGTTTAAACTGTGCTTTGTAAGCGCGTCTCTTCGTAGGTGCCATTTTCGGGGGTCCTTAGCCAAACCGATGTTGTTTTGCACAATGTACATACCGGCGCTATATACCTACTGGGGGTCGTGTCTTTAGCGTCCTCTTTCACACGCACCCGTTCCCCTTTCCTCTACAGAAGCAGCGTGTCGGCAGGAAATGCTCCCAGTCAGTCAAGCGGAGCGCTCATTAAAGTCACAAAACAACATTTACAGATTTTGGAACTCGGTGCACACATAAGGCGCGCCGCATTATCAGGCGCCCCATCCATTTTTGGACTTTTAAGTGCGCCTTATGGTCGTGAAAATACGGTAACTTCATTTTTTCCCTCACAATTCTACACATAACACCCCAAAATGACAACATGAAAAAGTTTTTTTGCAAATCTATTAAAAATTTAAAAAAAACCTAATACTTCACATGAACATAGGTATTCACAGCCTTAGCTCAATACTTTGTTAATGCACCTTTGGCAGTAATTGCATTCTCAAGTCTTTTTGAATATGATGCCACAAGCTTGGCACACCTATCTTTGGGCAGTTCCGCCCATTCCTCTCAAGCTCCATCGGGTTGGATGGGAAGCGTCGGTCCACAGGCATTTTCAGATCTCTCCGGAGATGTTTGCTCAGATTCAAGTCTGCGCTCTTGCTGGGCCACTCACGAAATAATTCACAGAGTTGTCCTGAAGCCACTCCCTCGTTATCTTGGCTGTGTGCTTTGGGTCGTTGTCCTGTTGGAAGGTAAACCTTCGCCCACGTCTGAAGTCCTGAGCGCTCTGGAGCAGGTTTTCATCCGGGATGTCTCTGTGCATTGCTGCATTCGTCTTTCCCTGCATCCTGACTCGTCTCCCAGTTCCTAGCACTGAAAAACATCCCCGCCGTGCTTCACTGTAAGGATGCTATTGGTCAGGTGATGAGCGGTGCCTATGACGCCTGGCATTCACGCCAAAGAGTTCAATCTTTGTCTCATAAAACCAGAGAATGTTCTTTCTTTCTCATGGTCTTGAGAGTCTTTCAGCACTGTAGAGCCCATTACAATAAAGTTAGGCTAGCCAAAATATTTAATACAGTCCCTGCCCTTTGTGGTTGGTGCAAACAGGCTCCAGCTGACTATATACTGTACATATGTTCTGGTTCTGCTCTTCTCTAAGTTCATACGGGACTGACATTTTTGTTGTATTATCACAGAGGTCACAGAGGCAGATATTGCCCCAAATTCCTTCAACGCTCAGTTTGGTGTGCTCCCCTCTGCGCTTTGTCTTGCTTCGTATAAGAAGGATCTTGTAGCATTTGCAACCTTGCTGGCCAGGAGGCTGATTCTGCTGAGATGGAATTACTCAGCCCAGCCTGCACGTGAACTGTATTAAGGAGTCTGTTCGTTTTCTAAAACTGGGGGGGAAAAAAAAAAAAAAATCACATTAACCTTGTCCAGAGCTGAGTGCTCCTTTGAAAATACTTGAAACCCTTTTTTGTCATATGTTAAAAGCACAATTTGTCATCTTAATTTGAACTGAGAACCGAGCCTGAAAAGCCCTGCAATGATTTCTATTTACTTATCATGTTCAATGCTGTCGTCTTCCATTTTCTTAATGAGATATGTGCCAAGGGAGGGTTTGGGATAAGAGCTTTGTCTCCAACTGTATCTGTGTGTGTGTGCGTGCGTGTTCTTTACAAGCAAAAAAACAAACAAAAGATCACTTTTGCACAAATGATATTGATTGGAATTGTTAAACAGAGAGAAGCATTAAAGAAAGTCTGACAAAAACACACACACACACACACACGGACTTGAGGAATAAGTGTGTCTGATGATGTATGCCACAGTACATAGATAATTCACATAACACAACAACAAGCAACACGAAGTCGAGGAGGTCCACTTACGCAAAAGTAGTGCTTTGCCGACATCTTGTACCATTTATAGGCAATTACAGAATAAACCTCCTTGAAGGCATCAATGGCAGATTTGTATTCACTGCAGGGCTATAAACCATAAATAGCGGAGGTGCACTGTATATCATATTTTGAAACACAACTACACATGCCTGCATAGTCAACGTTTCTTTCAGAGCACATTGTCAAAAACGATCACTAACTTACGCTAATGTAGTAGTTAAGTCAAAATTGCACTGTACATGTATGTTTTCGAATTCAAATATGTACTGTAATTATTACAGTACATATTTGAATGGAAAAAAAAACAACAACAAACATTTAGGTCACATTAGGTCATAAATATCAAGGAATTCAATGAAAACCTGTAAACAATTCAGTAACTGAATGTTTCTTCTCATGCTATTTCATTGCGTGGTGTTCGTAACCTCAAAAAAATTGTACAGTTATGTTGGTACCATCCTCAACCGAGGACCACTTGAATTTTTTACGACCTGTCAGCGACCCACCTCTGGGTCCTGACCAGTTGAGAATCACTGGTTTAAATGACCAAATATGGTTCCAAGCCGATACTGTAAAAAGGCTGCTCGTTAAAAATACAATTCCGGCATCAGAGCACAAATGGCTCAGACAACAACATCAATGGCAAAATGCAGATGTTGCGTGGTGAGATTTGACGCTGGAGGTTGACCGGGAAGGTTCACCACTGTTCCTGGTTTTCCATGCGAGGATAATGGCTCTCATTGTGGTTTGCTGGAATCCTAAAGCTTTAGAAAATGGCTTTGTAACCCTGTCCAGACTGATATACAGTATGTCAATTCCTTTTATTTCTGGAATTTCTTTGGATCGTGTAATTTTCTTGCAGCTTGTTCAGATCTTTTGTCTGACTTAATTTTGTCTGGACAGATTCTGTTTTAAGTGATTTCTTGATTGAACAGAACTTGAGGTAATCAAGCTTGGGTGTGATAAGTGAAAATGAACCCAAAATTATGATTAGCACCAATTAATTCATGATTGAATTTACAGGTAACTGAATTGTTTTTTTCCCCTTAATAAATGAAATCAACATTTAAAAACGGCATTTTAAGTTCACTCGGGTTGTATTTGTCTGATATTTACATTTGTTTGATGATCTTAAGCATTAAAGTGGGGGAACTATGAGCTAGTTCTGAACCCAGTCGTGGAGAGGTGGGAGGCAAGTAAGTGCAATATTTTTGTTGTTAAAATATTACATTTAAATCAAGTACTGTATGGGTAGGCACATTCTAGCTTGTTTAAATTTTAGGCGTGCTGGAATTCAATTTAGGCGTGCTTGAGCACCACCCCAAAATAGTCCAGAAACACCCACAGTGTGACAAAAGGGAAGTGCAACTTCATATTTTTAACTGTCACAGAAGTGTAAAAAGAAGTTGCATATGAAAACTTTATGTATGGTTCTGTGGTCATCACATTTTCCATCTTCGGCAACACTGGCAATCAAATGTCAGCATAAAATAAATCTGTCAAGACTCACAGCTCCTCATGGTTATGTCAGGCCTTGTCCAACCACACCAACAAGCTGGAACTAACACTCTCCGGCCTAACCCGATGTAAACCCGCAGGGCGATTGCTGGAAGTTATGTTTCCAACCCCTTTCCGACTACAAACAACGTCTCCAATTGTGGCCAACACAAAAGTGGAAAGGCTTTTTTTCCCCTTTGAGACTCAAGCGATGATGTGATGGGGAGGATACCAGCCAAATGTGACGCCTGGGCCCTGTCTGTTTCTTACTCAGTAAATGAGGGGATGAAGACAAGCACAGTAGATACACTCTTAGTGGTTGACTAAATATTAAGGAGGGGAAAGAGAAGCATTGAAATGGACATGGAATCATTTTCAAGAATTACATGGTTCACATACATCCAATAAGTGTGGAATAACAAAAAAAGATTGATGATGTGCCTGCTTCATGTTTGAAATTTGTAGTACACTCGTAGGCTACAATTGGCTCTTAGAGTCCAGGGCTCCCCATAGAGTTGGGAAAGCTTAAGTGAATGTGCTGTAAATTAATATCTATGTTTAAAAAAAAACAAAAAACAAACAAACAAAAAAAAGCCAAGCCAGCGCATTTCAGTTGCAAACACGACGACATGTGATGTAGTACTACATCATGACTTCAAAATGGCCAGAAAGCACTGCACACAATGCTGGACGGTCATAACAACATGAAAGGTGTCCTGGCTGGTCCAGCAATATTTTAGACTACTAAACTGGGTGACTGGGGGGTCAACATGGCAAAGACAGAGGTGCTATTCTGGGTTTGCAGCGTTCCATCCACAATATTGAAGCTGTTATTTTAAGGGGAAATTACTGAATGGTGTTTAACTCCACACGTGAATATCCAAAGAAACCTTTGGATATTCACAATTTGGGGAGTTTTCATTGTTCTATTTTCCTCACCTCCACCAGCCACCCCAGCAGAACCCTGGGAAAAGCCCCCTCCCCGGGTGTGGTGTGCAAATCCCAGGTCAAAGCAGGAGCAGCCAGTTACAGCATCAGCGTGTTGGAAATAACAATAAATGACAGTAGATGAAAAGGTGAGCAAGTGGGGAAAGTAAAAAGGACCCAGATGAGGTCAAACTTCAAAGAGATGAAGGGAAGCCAAGGGAGTTGATTGTGGAAATGGGAACCATGTTGGAGACATTCACCTCAAATCAGCACCATGTGTGCTGCAGAGCCTTATTATCCCATAAACGAACTTTACTGAAGTAACAAAGTGCTTTGGAACCCTGCAAAAACATTAAAGGGGCCTCGCTCGTCTCAGCCCCAATCCAAGAGTGGTCTACTTCCTCGGGGGACTCATGAAAATAAGGGGGCCCCTGGCCCGGTCCCTTTTGCCCCCACTAGTGCTGCCTGAGTAATTGACTTATTAATGACAAAAAACAGTTTGCAATTACACAAGAGAAACAAATAAGGCACAGGCCTTTTAAATGAGCTGACCATCGCAATTCACTAGGATAGAAGGATGCTCTTCTCAGACGTGGTTTTCTTTTTTCTTTAGTTTATAGTTCATCCGGAGTAATGATTCATTTGCAAAACTATTGTGTATGAACATGCAAGTACTTGTCTCATAATTCCGTTTTGGAAGAAAATTCCTCATCCTTCTGGTTTCGCCTTTCTTACAGCCGACTTGGGCATGACTTCCAGATGCTATTTTATTTATTGATTTATTTTTTTTTTACTCACCAGTTATGCTTGAGCACTGCCTTGCAAGTCGTGACCAGGCGTGTGTGACATGAGCAGGAAATGTTTGCTTGATTCGATCCAATGTATCATGAATTACACACTAATCGTGTTGTCCGCGCGACTGACAACATTGCCTTTGGATGGGAAATTTGAATTTGAAAAAAACAACAACAACAACAACAACAACAACAACAGGAAAGTAAGACTGTAGTTTTCCTGCCCCCCTTTGAGTTCATTTTTTTCTAATGCAGATTCTCAATGACTGTGCTGTGGCACATGAGGTGTGCTGCTTCAAATCATCCAATTGAACTTAATTGGTCCAAAAAATATTGCATGTTTTTTCATTATCTATGCCGGCGACATATAGGAACGGGCAAAACAATTGACGGTAATGCTTTTCCACTTGATTGCAGAGTGTACAATTTACCCGTGTCCACCTGTTGCCATTTATACAGCACAATAAGTCACGGCTTCCTGCGACTATACATGTGGACAAAATTGTTGGTGCCCCTTTGTTCATGAAAGAAAAACCCAGCGTGGTCACACAAATTATTTCAATCTGACAAAAGTAATCATAACTAAAAATTTCATGAAAATTAACCAATGAAAATCATGCATTGCATTTGCATTGTCATCCAAGAGAATTCTTTTAAAAAAACAAAACTCATTAAAAAAAGGCCTCGACAAAAATGATGCTACCCATAGAAAAGATTGTAAATAACTTGACCATAGGGACAAGGTGTGTCCTCTAATTAGCATCACAGGTGTCTTCAAACTTGTAATCTCTCAGTCGGCCGATTTAAAGGGTGGCAGGTAAATCACCGTGCTGTTTGGTGACATGGTGTGTACCACACTAAACGTGGACCAGAGGGAGCGATGGAGAGAGTTGTCTCAGGAGACTCGAAATATATATATTATATTTCTGTTCCATAACAATAGTCATTTAATAAAAGATGTTTGTATCAATCCCGTCTGTATATTAATGCGATATAGTGGTTCCCCGTACATAAGGATACACGACAAGGTGGGAGTTAAAATGACTTGGGATGTTTGTCCAATTGTTATTGAGAGGCAAAAAGACGCCAAGTGCTAATGATTGACCAGCACATATATTCAGGGAGTGACTATAAGGCGAAAAGACAAGTAGCCACGACTGCACCATCCTGCTGTAGGAGATGACGCATATTATACAGACTATATTCTTAACACGGGTGTGTATCTTGAAAGGTCAATGACCACCTCCCTGCTTCTTCAGCCAATTTACCATATGATCCAAGTGGTGTATACGAGTTGTTGTGCCAGGTTGAGGGTTAACCAAGTGGCCACTAGTTGATATGGGACTAACTAGACCATTCAAAATGAATAGTAGTGGTGTCTTGACTTACAAGTACATTACGGGTTGTCGCTTGGTTGAGTTTGAATTTGTGCCAGGACAAGTATTGCATGAAATTGACATTGCGCATGTTGAGTGTACAGATACTTCACTGATGACGTTGCAACTGTAAGCCATCTTGATTGTTTTCGACAGTTTGAAATAGTTTACAAACCCCGACTTTTTGTGCAAACATGATAGGAATTTGTTGAAATAGCTTTGACCTCAGATGAGGAAAACCACGTGAGCACCCTGGATGAGAGCACTTTGATGAAAAACAAACCTTGAGATGAGACAGAGCATGCAGGAGACGAATCAATAAAAGGGGCGAGCTCAAAGAGAAAAAGGTATTGTGTGCCAAAGAGCTCCTCACTCTCATTCCTGGGCTGATTACATTTAAAGTGAAACCATATGAAACTAGCTCTTACCATGGACCTGTGTGTGTGTGTGCACGCGCGAGACACGAGGTGAAAACCGCAGTGTTTCTCCACATCAATAACTATTGATAGAGAGAGAAAAAAATAATTTAAAAAAAAAAAGTAATTTCAGTTCCAGCTTGTATGCCATATTTGCCATTTCAAAATGAGATGAAGTTTCATTCCGCCTGCTGAGTCCTATCAGTATTACGATCATTTCTCTCACCAAATGAAAACTCGGCTAACAAGTGGTGAAAGAGTACAAAAACAATTGCTAAAAATAATATAAAGTAACTATAAACACTTTGCGAAGGTGGCTTATTGAATATAAAGCTATTGAGTGGCTTGGATTGCTTGAAATCATCCTACAGGGGGCATGTGTGTGTGTAAAATATGGCCCTGAGTTGCAGCTCAGTGCAATGTCGGTTTTTTTTTTGTTTGTTTGTTTTTTTTTTTTACAAATTGTCCGTGCTTGTCTGGGTTTTCTCCAGGTACGATTCCTGGTTAGCAGCTCGTGTGTCCAGAGAAGCTAGAACGGCAATAAAAATAATAGACCAAACAAAGCATAGTTTCTATGTTAGGCACTTTTATTGATTTAGTCATACTGACTCACAAACACAAATATTTGTATTAACAGATTTAACGTAGTATTGGTTGATGGTCGAAGGGGTAAAATTTCAGCCTAAAAATCTGAAGAAATTTGGCCAAAGTATAAAAACAGAGTGAGTAACTTGTTAAGGGTATTAAGGGCACAAGAAAAGACAGGAGTGCTTCAAATAACACATTTTTAAGAGGTTAACTAATGGCATCATTTCATGGATTTTTTTCCCCATTCTTATAGAATGTCTTCCTATACAGCACTCGCGTTGTGCCTTTCTACTTCCAGACCTGCTGAACGTTGCAACTGTCACACTTTAGTAAAGACATCAAAGTAGTACAAAGCAATGAAAAAGTCAGTGAAAAGGCACAAGAGACTCGCTCAACAATCACAACACCCGACAATCCAGAGGGGGGGGGGGGGGGCACACAGCCACTTCGGGGGGAGGGAGGGTGCGTACCCGTTGTCCTGGGGGAGCTGCGATAGTTTTCATTTTAGATTTTTTTTCTTGACAATTTTTAAGGTGTCTCATACAAGCAGCTTCCAAAGCCAACAAGTGTGCCCACCCCTCCCCACTGAAGTTCAAGTTCTATTAACTTGGCCTGCCAAGTCTTACCACTAGGGGGCACTCAGGTTTCAACAAGGAGACGACCAGCCACCGCAAAAACTGAAGGACACAGCAAGAAAGCTCCTTTCTCACACACTCGGCTCCACGACTCAAATACAGCTTTACCCACAACAACAAACCACTGTTATTGCTAAATGAACCCAGTAGCCCAGCCATTTTCAGGTTTTGGATGATGTCTTTGCTGTTATTATGTCAGAAAAAAACCTTAAGCAGCCAACCCAATTTGTTTCCAAGAAATGGCTATCAGGTGATGGTAGGCGTCTCCCTTTCCTCTCTGTTCCAATTGTGTATTTTCTCAGTGCAAAATGGAAACCCACAAGGCTTTGGCATTCTTACTTCCAAAACATTTTTTGTCACGGAGGCTTGTCTAAGCAACAATGCTGGTCAAGGAGACACACGCAGCTATTGAGCTACGAGGCTCCAACCTACAAACGCAATTTGAATATATGCATCTGTATTTTCCACCGTGAATCATTCAAATTCCAGTTGAGAGCACAGTGCAAAGAAGGTATGTGAGAAGTGATCACGTGTTGGCGGAATTAAAGATAGAATCTATCTCAAATTTATTTCATCAAATTATGTCACTTTAGTTCCTTTTCATGGTGGCCATCTTGAACTAATCTTGTGCTGTTTTAATGTTAAGGTAGCTCATACAGATAATCAGGCCTAATCCTACTTAAGGATTTTTTTCCCCTCTTCCAATTTTAAGTCCACAAAGGCCTGATTGTCTGATGTATCCATTATTCTGCGACGTGGGGTGTGTTTCAGCGTCTTCTATTTCTTCTACTGCTACTCTCTGTATTTTCTGGCAGTCTAGATGCCCAGTGGCACCATGCTGCCTCTCACAGGTTAGTCTCGGCACTGCAACAGACATCTGGATTTGGTGCAGAGCCATGTGCTATATTGCTATATTGCTATATTGCACTGGTCATCTTGAGTACACAACACACAACATGAGGAGTAAGTACACACTGGCCGATGATTTTTTTTCCGAGTCATGCGTCAAGTCACACTTTAAGAAAAATCCTTTAAAATGCTAACAATGGCTGTGTGTGTACCCCTGTTAACTATTAGTAGGAGACATCTGTAAATGCTAGTTAATCAGGCAAAACATTCACGCTGACTTGGGCGCCAATGTGCAGCTATACTACACATGAAAGATGATTTAATAACAGGCCATTTGGAGAACTATCATCTGGAGGACATTATGCAGTGTGAAGCATGACAGTGCCGTGGGGGAGTGGGAATGGTGAATTTGAGTCTGCAGCATCACATTATGCTGGAGAAAGTGTTAGCACACAAACTCTTGTCTCATGCGGATGATCTGGAGCAAGGCAGCTTGGACATCCTCATCCATGTGGCCCTACAAAGACAAACATACACTGAGAATGATTTTTCCGTCCAACTACTAACGTACTCTTAGAAATTACGTAGTCATTAATTGTGAATTTGAATCATTGTTTGAATGTAATGTGTATTTATAAGGAATATTGTGTTTCCTTCTCCACTTGGAGTTACTTTTTCCATCCTGTGTATTCAACAGTACCATCAAATGAAAAATGGTCCCATCTGCCTAATCCCATCATATTACATATAATTTCCCATGAATTTGAAAGTAGCCCGCTAACTAAAATGTCGACAAGCAGGTAAAAAATATGGCTGTTTTATTTTTTCACTGTTCTTGGAGGAATGTGTTTTCTACAAGACGGAAGGGAGTTCCGCCAGAATAAAAAAAAAAAGTTCTTTGTCATTTCAGCCACTGTGCATCACACCTTATGGTTTGTGATAGAAAAAGACTTGTTATGCAGCCAACTTAGTCATTTTATAGACAACTTATTTATTGATCACACTCATTCCAATCTCTCTCTCAACATTTGTGTTGCACACCACACAGATTACACACGCAAGCATTCCAAGGGGAGACGTCAGAATGAAAGAACCGTACAAACTACACCTGACTTGTAGAAACTGATAGAATGTTGTCTGACAACCAGACAAATATGATGTAGATGTGTCACAATCAATTAATCGATCATCAAATTCATCAACTATTTTGATAATTGATAAATTGTTGAGTTATTGTTTAACTTAAAATTATCCAAATCCTCTGATATCAGCCTCAACAGTAAATATCAGATTTCTGTATTCCTCCATCAAAGCAGACGGATTATCTTTTGTGTTTAATCAAAATAAGACATTTACAAACATTAACTTTTACTTTGGAAAACAAATTATGGACCAAACCAGTGACTGAATCATAATTTATGAAAAAAAAAATATTGCCAGTTTTATCTGTTACAAAAAAAAAAACAAAGAAAAAAATCGTCCTTTGCAGCCGTAGTAAGAATAACCTGTAATTGCATGTAGTTGAACCTCATTTGTTCGCATTGATCAGTACCCAAGAAGTAGCTATCAGTTTCAAAAAGCTTGGTGAGTACATCACGTCCTCTTCATGTGATGTTGCCTAATTGTTGTTTATTTGGTTTTGTTTCATCATTAAACAATACCAAATAAACAACAATAGTCAGGAAATAAACAGGAACTGGACAAAACATTTTCTTAATAAATTTGAATGCAAACTAAATTTGTATCCGATTAATCGATGGCATAATCGACAGAAAAATCGATTCTAAAAAGATGAGTGACAGCCCTAATATAATGTGCCAGTTTGTTTGTTTTGTTTGTTTGTTTATTAAACAGTTCAACATTGGCAGAGCTCTGTGCTACATAGTGTTTTTTGAAGTTCACAATGTATCTTAATCTCCATTTTTCAGCTACTATCTATTAAGAAAAGAATTATATTTGTCCTGGGCAGAACAGGAAGATAATGGTTCTACCTCACAGTTATAAGGTGGTATTTGCATGTTCTCCTTGCGCTTGCATGGATTTTCTCCGGGTACTCCGGCTTATTGCCACAATCCAAAACCATAAATGTTAAGTTAATTGGCGAATGGAAATTGACCATAGTTGCAAATGTGAGCGTGAAAGGTTGTCTGTGTCTCTGTGTTCCCTTCGAGTGGCTGGCAACGAGACAAGGAACCCGCTTGTCCCAAGTCAGCTGGGATAGGTTCCAGTTCACTCGCAAACCTAACGAGGTCAAGCGCTATAGAAAATGGATGGATGGATATTTGGCTGCAAAAGCATATCACACACACTAAGGACAGGTGTTAAAAATGTCACTGGACCAAACCAAGCAAATTTCTCTACATTTGTTCAGTCTACCTAAAAGAGGTACTCGATCAAAAAGATGAAAAATAAAGAGACAATTTTGACTAAAACCATTTTATATAATTCTACTTTGGTTTGGTTGGTCACCATATCAAATGTTCAATGAGGCATATATGAATCAATAATGGCAACTAACCTGCGCTGCACTGAGGAGGTGAGTTCGATAAATGGAAACCACCTCCCTGTGTTGCCTCTCAGCATCCTTAATGTACAGAAGACAGACAGAAAGAAAACACGAGATTATTGCTTCAGTATATAAGGGCCCTTATTGAGTACAGCAGGGTTTTCAAATGTATGACTCGCAGGTCAAAACTGGCCCGCGAGGAGGTACAATCCGGCCCGCAGGATGAATTTGAAACCGAAAAAAATACATGACATTTTGGTGGTGGGGACGAACGATAATTTTGAGAATTATTACCCTCCGACAGAAAAAGAAATGTTAATAATTCCTAGGTCTTCATAAATTGATTTCCTTTGAAAATGCATCACTATATTTGCAGTTCAAAATACCTGTGACTTAAGTTTTGTACCTCATACAAATACAATCACTGTGATCAGTTTTTATACACACGTAGGTGACAAACTGAAGCAAAAACATTTTTGTAAAACAATCAAAAATTCAAAGGGGAAAATGAATTGTAGGATGGTATTATTTCAGTGGTCTGGCCCCTTTGACATTAAATTAGGCTGTATGTGGTCCCTGAACTACAATGAGTTTGACATCCCTGGTGTGCAGCATCATCCACCCAAGTATTTGGATACAAGTGGTCTAATTTATTAGATAATGTACATTGTTGTTGTTGTTGTTTTTTTTTTTTTATTTTATTTTTTTTACTCTAAGTCAACGATGATGCACACAAGTCACTGTGATCTTCCCTTACACATCTATCAATGCAAAAGCTCATTCAAATATGTTCCAAGACCATTTCTTGTGTATGATGTGAATCCACTCACAGCCAGCTGTTGCTGTAGGTTCTTGATTTGGGCTTGGAGGGTGTCCATGTGCTGCGTCTGCCTTTTATTTGGGGCGTTGCTTGTGTACGCCAGCTGGGACAAACCATTCAGTGCTTGCTTCAGTCGCTCCACGTCCATCAGCAATTCTGTGATCTGAGCCAAGCAGAAGCATTAAGAAAATATATTAATTAATCTCCACCAACCGCACAACAGAAGAAAGGACAAAACATATGCGAGTCAATTAATGACTGTTTTAAAATCTAGGCTTAGTAGCGCTGACTGACACTTCTTGATATTATTGTGTGCATCATTGACCATCAAGTCAACAGTTACTACCTTCTTGTCTTTGGCTTCAGTCAGCTGAGATGACATCTGAATCCTCCTCTGCAGATCACCAATGGTGCCGAGTGATTCATCGTAGCGTTCTTTCAGCTCCCTAATTTCTCGTTCAATGGCCTGTCCCTTCTCATGGACAGCGTCCATCTCCCTCCTGGCCTTGCTTTCACGCTCCCTTGCCTGAGTCACCTCCTGCTGGACCGCGTTACATTCTTCTGTTAAGCTCAACAGCTTCCTGCTCAAATTGATAGCTTCAGCCTCGAGTTGCTGCTTCTCCTTCTTCATTTGGGTTATATGACCTTCCTTGAAGCGAAGCTCTTCGAGAGCTTGAGTGGCTTGAAGAAGTTCAGACTGCAGGGTTGAAACATCTTCGGCCCTCTGGCCGCTGCTCTCTTCCTCTTCTTGGAGCGCCATTCGAAGCTCAGTGACTTCAGCCTCCAGGGCTTCATTGGCCTTGGTGTGCTGCTGCAGCAGAGAATTATGTTCTCTGTGGAGCTCCTGAACTTCTTTCTGCAGAGCACAAACCTTCTGGGCCTCCACCTGCTGAGCCTCCCGTGCTTTCTTGCAATCTGCCTGGGCTTGCTGCATGGCGTCATGAAGGGCCTTGAGCTCGGTGTCATAGGTCGCAATCCGAGTCAACTCCGATTTTAGACGATCTTGGAGATTCTGGATTTGACTATTGCACAGGGCATTGTGGTCTTCAAGCTCAGCTTTCTGAAGATTTAGCTCATTGTGCTTCTCCTCCAGACTGCTTAACTTGAGCGAGACCGCCTCATACTCTTCCTCATACCCCTTGCGTGTCTCACCCACGACAAGAGCAGTGTCAAGTCTTTGTTGAACAGATTCAATCTCAATTTTCAATTTCTCTTTCCCCAGTTTGATATTCTCTCTTTCAGACTTCTCTTTGTTATACTTATCCTCCATTTCTAACAGTTTAACCTTCAACTCCTTTAGTTGGTTATTATAGGAGTTTTCTTTCTCCTCACTGACTGTCAGTGGGATGAACTTGGACTGAATAGCCTCCATTATAGTGTCAAGTTCCTTCTTTTGAGCTTCCAATTCTTGTGTCAACTTCACATTTTCCTCCTTGGCCAACACGTGCAATGCTGACAGTTGGTTTGCTCTATTCTCTGCCAACACCACACCAGCACCCATCTTTTCTGTGATACATTTGTGATCCTTCATGCTCATATAATCGTTTTTCATCTCTAACAGTACCTTTTCCAACTTTTCCTGTAACTTAGCGTTTCCTTCTTTCACATTCTTTAATTCTTCTTTACATTCTTTATCAGTGGACTCCAAATTTAAGTTCTCAGCCTTGACACTCGCTAAAGTGGAGGTTAACTCTATCCTCAGTTGCTCATACTGTTGTCTAGGAACATATTCTCCCTCTAGGCTCTGTTTCAAAGTCTGAGTCTGTGCTGTCAGTTGCGCACACTTCTTGTCTCTGTCTTCACACCTTGTCTGTAAAGCTTCAAATTTCTTCATCACGTCAGCATTCTGAGTCTTCAGGGCTTCTATTTCACTCTCCCGTTTCTCTCTGGCCTCTTGCAGATTGTTAATATTCTCCTGAAGCAACAGCTTATCGGTGTGAAGCAGTTGGACTTGTGCCTCTGCTTTGCCAAAACGTTCATTGGCTTCCACCACTTTGTCCTCCAGGTCCTCCACAGCTGATGCCATGCTCATTCGAGCTTCCTCGTGTTCCTTGATTGGTATGAAGTCAGCCTCAAGCCTGCTATTCAGCTCCTCCAGCTTCTCTTGCAGTATCTCTCGCTCTTCCTCACTCTCCTCCATCTCATGAATAAGTGCCTGGCTTTTTGCAGTGACATTTTGCAGTTTTCTTTTCAGCGAGATGTTCTGCTCTTCCAGGGCAGCCTGTATCCTTTGTTGTTCCTCAGAGGCCACTGCCCCTGCTCCTCCCTGGGTTGGATTATCAAGCTTTTGATGGAGCGCCGCCACCTCCTCGAGGACACGATCATAGTCGTCTCTTAGCTCAGCAAGCTGCCGTTCCTTTTCATCTACTGCATTGGTCAGTAGGTTTTTCATGTTGTCAAATTTCTCGGCTGGTACCATGTTACCGTGCTTAGACAGGGCTCTCGTCAACTGAGTCTCCATTGCAAGGACAGTTTCGGAAAGTTCATCTCTCTCTGCAGTCACAGCTCCGAGGGCTTCGTTTAACCGTTCAGCTTCAGCTGCCAGCTGGCTTTCACTGTTCTTGTACTCCTCCAATGCCTTCTCACTCTGTTTAAGGCGATTACGAACCCGACCCACCTCAGCTGAGGCCCCTTCATACTTGGCTTTGATATCCTGAAGCTGAGCACGAAGCTCTTCTGTGGCCTGGCCTCCCAAGTGTTCCTTCACTGCAACCACATGGGCCTGCAGCTGTTTAACCTTGCATTCCGAATCAATCATCCTTTTCTGGACGTCCCCCAAGGCATCCTCGAGTTCTTGAACTTGCTGGTCAGCTTGTTTCTGGATGAGATCTCTGTTCTGAACCAGTTCTTGGCACTCTCGATTTTTTTGGCTCAAAGTCGAATGAAGTCGCACCCTCTCCTCCTCTGTTGCTTGTTGTCTTCTTCTGAGCATCTCAAGCTCATGTCGGAGAACATCATGCTCACCAGAGAGACCCTTCTCTAACGGTCTGGACAGTAAACGTGACATTGCTGGATTCTGGAGTTTCTGCCAAAAGCAGGGATAAACATGCAAGATTGAGAGCAAGACAAACAAACGAACCAATCACTGGTTTTAGGAACTATAGTAACAGGTATGTATTCTTTTTTTCCCCAGATTGATTACTTTTATCATCTTCCAAAAATAGACTCCATGTTCATCACCCATGATGACATACATGCTATCGGTGACCACAACACTAAATACACATGAACAATTGTTTAAATAAACTTAGCTTACCTGATCTGAATCCAGGCTATAAGCTTGTTTGACCAAAATGTTCTCTTTTCCTGGAAAACAAGTTTTATTAAAACAATTAAATGCAAGTGAATATCAATTTAGTGATATGTTTTGTTTGTAATAGTAGCTTATTATTTGACTGGGTTATTATATAAGTCAACCTTTGATCACTGACTGTCCAGAGTAGTCCCCCTGCAAATACAAAGAACAATATATTTTGAATATGTGAACAATCTGTAAAAAAATAAATAATAAATAAAAAAAATAATAAATAAAAAAGACTAACAATAATAATAATAAAACATCTGAGCAAAATACACTGCAGTCGTTTCCTATAAGGAGATATCAAATGATCTGTATACAGTCACAGACCATAGTGCTTTTGAGCTGGACCTTGACAGTTTCCAAGCCTCGTGCCGCTTCTCGTTCGTTGGCACTAAGTAACACCTTTAATTGCTCCTTCTGATACAATGAAAAGAACAACAAAAAAGAGCAAATAACATTAACAGGGACCATTTCCAGATTAGCATTGACTTTTGCATGGGGTAATGCTAATTAATTTAGCTATCCTCAGTAGCAATTAAAAATGCTGAATCGGCAGCTAGGATAACCCAGATAGAATATCAGAACTGGACATGTAACGATAAAAGAAGAGCAATGGATGGGATTTGATAGGAAGAATGTCCTTTCCCATCTGCCTTGGAACAAGAAACTGTCCACGTAGGCGTATGTCTTACGCCTGACAGTTGATCTGATTGGCCAGTGATGGATGAAACAGACAGGACGTTTATACAACTTATACAATTCTTCATTTTTGTTTAGGTGCAAACAACTACTATAGGCTCTTAATGAAATGGAAATGTGCAGAGGGGCATTAAATGTAGGATTACATCATACCTTTTTACTCTCGCTGCTTTTATGGATACCATTAAGATGTGACTTTAAACATCTTATTTATTAAAATGTCATTCTGGCATGACATGTTTCAACATGTTAAACAAAATCCTTAATACCCTACTGGTAATTTTTGTTTCACACTGTACCTCTTTGTGAGTGTCTTCTACTGTCTTCTTTTCCTGTGAACAGAAAAAAGGATTAGCCAGAGCCAAATGAAGGACTGATCAATTAAAATGTTTTAAATTATAGTTTTAAGTTATATTTTCCAAATCTTACTATCAGATTAAGATATGATGTAAAATGTACAGCAAAAATGTTTTTTCCCCTGATTAAAAAGCCTACAAAATGCTGCTTTTATTTCATCTCACGCAAGCATGCATGCACACAAATCTGTGGAACATATCACGAGTACATACAAAAAAAGGTTACGGATATTCAGCTTCCGGGTAAATTTCAGGATGAACCTAAAATGCACTATATAACGTTTACAGATTAATTTAAAGCTATAAGCCACAACTATGTAAAATAATTTATTTTATTTTTTTTTTTTTTTAATTCACCCGAGCCACTACAAGAGTAAATGACATAATGCTGATTAAGCCTATCGGCTTCTGACACATCTTGCTTTATTTTTCAATTTTTTGTATTTTTTATATTTAGTGACTATCCTGGTTCAATTAGAATTTATATTTAAACAATCCTATTTCTCACGCTGTTTGCATGTTTGACATTCTGAGACCAAGACGACACCTAACAAACGATCAACTGCACCTCACCAGTGCGAGGCTTCAAACAGGATGGTCCCTTAAGGAAGTGGCAATAGCATATTACGACACAGATAATTTATTGTTGTTATGACCTGAAGCGAATATACCTACATTTTCGTGAGTAGTGTACACACACGTGCACACATATACACTGTATAGGATGTTGAATACATATATATATACATTGCCATGAAAACGGACTGGACCCTTCAAAAAATTTTTGCAGTTTCCCGACTTTTTTTAAGATCTTCAAACAAATGTAAACATCAGACAAAGATAACCCAAGTAAACATTTTTAAATGATGTTAATTATTAAGGAAAGGAAAAAACGGTGTCATTTTTTTATACACACACACACACACATTTTTTATTATATATATATATATATATATATTAGCCCCCCAAAAAAACCTACATTTGTTTGTTTTTAGTTTTGAAAATCCTCAGTCCGACAACACTAATGTATACATGTTATGAGTAGCATTTACCTGTGTGAGCTGTTGTTGTAACAGGGTGACCTTCTCTAATAGGGCCCTCTGCTCTAAATGGTAATTCCTGAGACTTTCCTGCAGGGACTCGTTCTGCCTCTCCAGGTCCTGAAATATAAATAAAAAGCATTGACAACAATCAAATATCAGTCGCCCAAAGATTCACGACAAATTACCGTAATGTTATGACAAGATTAAGATGAGATATATTCATTTGCTGCACAATCTTTTAATCTAACAACATGAATGAGAAGAGATTGTTCTTACATGTATAATATGATCCCTTCTGTTAGCTTCCATGGTGTCTGAGCGCTCCACCGACTGCTGAGAACAAGACAAAATGTTGTTAGCAAGATTCCTGGAAAAATCTTCACTCAGCAGCAAAAATGAACAAAATGTTACAAAAGGCAGCTTCAAGATGATTTAAAGGTCCTGTATTTTGCAAAACCAACTTTTTCTAGTATTTGGGATATATTATTGTCTCTTTGGTGCCGCAGTAAACGTGAAATATGAATTAAAATAGTCCACGCATTCCTGAGTTCCAGACGGTTTTCTGCCAAGAGGCCTTGAAATCAGGTCATTTGAATTTCTCAAGCTTATCTACGTCACTCACAAAGATTTCCGCCTTCCCTTTCCGTTCCCGAGCCAGCGCTGTCAACATAACAAACCTGTGCGCTCACAAGTGGGTCTTCTACATGCAGGAAAATCACAGGAAAAGGGGCAGTCTTAGCCAAATATGGACAAAGTGGAAACTAAACTGGGTCAAACAGAAGTAGCTGTCAGAGGAGCCTTTTATGGACACTCATATGACAAAACCTATGTGGTTATTTTTTTTATTAAATTGACACTTTTATACTAAGTCCATGTTAGAGAGTAACTCAATGGAAGTCTAAATAGCCAAAATATGGGACCTTTAAATGTGAAGTGATTGCAGAAAAAAGGCATGTGCAAAAACTATGCAACACCACTCATCAAAAACTAATTTTTATGTAATTGATGCAGACGTAATGGCTCCTAAAAGGAAGGGAGACCTAATATCATTGTAATGATATATAGTAGGGTTGTCAAATTACGACCTGCGGGCCACAATAGGCCTGTCAGTAGGTCCAATCCGGTCCATGAGGATGGAGAACAAATTCGTTGCTCTTTTTCAATAAAAGTAACTGTTGATGCTATTTTTCCACTGGAGGGCGCACTGACAACGCTTAAATGACATTGACGACAACGATGCCAAGTTTCAGTAGCAGACTGATATAAAATGCTGCGCCACCTTTGTACTACAGTCCTGTGAAAATAAATACCTTCTGTAAAAATATTTGAAGACATTGAATATTGCAAAATTTCAGTCAAGAGAGGTTGGTTTGATGGAACCTTTATTTTTGTTTTTTTTCCATGCATTGCCACAACTTGTATTTTTTATATGTATACATTTACAAACGATGGCTAACTGAATAGTGCACGCTCACCGATTCAGAATACTGTTGAAATCCATCCATTTTCTGTACAGCTTATCCTCGCAAGGGTCGCGGGCGTGCTGGAGCTTATCCCAGCTAACTGCAGGCAAAAGGCGGGGTACACCCTGAACTGGTCGCCAGCCAATCGCAGGGCACATATAAACAAACTACCATCCGCGCTCACATTCACACCTACGGGCTATTTAGAGTCTTCAATCAACCTACCATGCATGTTTTTGGGATGTGGGAGGAAACCGTAGTACCCGGAGAAAACCCACGCAGGCACGGGGAGAACATGCAAACTCCACACAGGCGGGGTCGGGATTTGAACCCCGGTCCTCAGAACTGTGAAGCAGATGTGCTAACCAGTTGGTCACCTTGCAGACTGTTGAAACCATTTTTTTATGATTTGCTACAAAATTTGCAACAAGATTGAAGAAGACCGGGGAAAAATTTTGAAAAAAAAATAAAAATCTGAGTTACTTTTATGATGATAAAAGTAAAATTGGCATGCTGATTCCAAAATTGCAGTCAGTTTTTTCCGAGCACGTCGAGTTTTTTTCTCCACAGCTAACCCTGCAGTTAAGCAAAATTCCACTGATTAGCTGTAGTAAGACTTGCCAGCTGATTACCATTGGACTCATTTACAGCTATGTAGCAACTTGTTTGTGCAGTCACAATTGAGACAGTGCGGTGAGGTGTGCGCAGCTCCCAATAGGTCAGTACTATCAATATCTGCAAACAGAAAGCTAGCATAGTAGGAATTAAGAGGATTTGTGCTGGCTTTTCTCTTAACCTTGTAACCATGGGCATACAGTTGTACAACCCCAATTCCAATTAAGTTTGGACATTGTGTTAAATAAAAACAGAATACAATGATTTGCAAATCATGTTCAACCTATATTTAATTCATTACACTACAAAGACAAGATATTTAATGTTCAAACTGATAAACTTTTATTGTTTTTAGCAAATAATTATTAACTTAGACTTTTATGGCTGCAACACGTTCCAAAAAAGCTGGTCATGTTTACCACTGTGTTACATCACCTTTTCTTTTAACAACATTCAATAAATGTTTGGGAACTGAGGACACTAATAGTTGAAGCTTTGTAGGTGGAAAACATGACCCTGTCCCAGCTTTTTTGGAATGTGTTGCAGGTATAACATTCTAAGTTAATGATTATTTGCTAAAAACAATAAAGTTTATCAGTTTGAACATTAAATATCTTGTCTTTGTAGTGTATTCAATTAAATATAGGTTGAACACGATTTGCAAATCATTGTATTCTGTTTTTATTTCTGTTTAACACAACATCCCAACTTCATTGGAATTGGGATTGTAGTATCAAAGAAACATGAGTGAGATGTGTTCAATTTTTCTGAGCCAATTCCTTGAATGCCACATTACCTGTCTCCTCCACTGTTCTACTTTTGCTGCCTCTTTTTCTATAAGACAAACACATATTTCAGAATTAGTTTTTAAGCCAAAAGGAAAAATAATAGAAGTGGTAAACATTCAAATATATCAGTGTTATAACATGTCTGGTCATTATCAAACAATCGCATGACTGTGTCCAGAAAAATAAATTAATCTTACTCACATAAATATTGTGTCTTTTATGCTGCATTAATATAGATTACCTTAATATAGATTACTCAATTACCCTTTTACAGTCTGTTGTTCATCTTCAGACCACTGTTTTAGTGCGCAAGTCTACTTTATGTTGCGTCGAGATGGACATTTAATCTGCATTAGTAAAATACACATGGATAAAATAGTTGGTTCTGTTCATGAAAGAAAACCTAAAATGAACACTGAAATAACTTAAAATGGACAAAAGTAATAATATGGTTGCTACACTTTTGAGATTTAAAAATTCCATACTTTTTCCAGACCCTAATTTCCAGACTTGACGGTAAACAATTCAAATAATGTGACATCACTGATAATTGTACACCTTCAAGGGCATTAACCTGCTTATACAATGGTCAATAGCCAACAAAAAAAATTAATGAATCTACCAATTCATAGTCATCTGTTTTGCAGTCAAAATAGAAAGTTTTTCGAAAAAATTTATTTTCCGTTGCAACGCCTGAGGGCTTGACTATGAAGAGTTATTTCAATCCCAAAACTTTCTAAGGGAATGTGAACGCTATTCAGTACTCCAGCAAATAGATTTTCTAGCTTGACAATGTTAATGTTAACATCCACTATGACGATAAAATCAGTTTTTATTATTACACATATATTCGGTATATTTATGTGACGGTTGATTTAAGCTCTCAGTTTGGCAACGCTGTCCTCTCTGTTGGTCTTTGTTGACTGGACAGTGGGATAAAATTGTTGCAGGGTAACATTCAAAACATCAACGGTGAAGTTTTCAGTTTGTATTAGTCAGTTTTTGTGCCCGGAAGTGTCTCAACATTTTAATCATTTCTACGCATTGATTTCATCCTTCTCGTCTAACAGACAGAATTATCTTTAAAAATCCAACTCAGGAAATGGCTTGGACAAAATTGATGGTACCCTTAGCTTAATATTTTATTGCAAAGCCTTTTGGGGAAATCACTGCACTCAATCGATTTCCTGAACTCCATGACATTTTTAGCATGTCTGTACACGCACTTAGACATTTTCGCCGATAATTTATGAGCAAATTGCTCCAAAATTCTCAGGTTTGAAAGGTGCCTTCTCTCCAGACTGGATGTTTCAGGTTCTTTTACAGATGACCAATAATATTTATACTGACTCAACTCAAATCAATTTTATTTGTATATCATACTGTGAAACAAAGTCCAGTACATAAACACAAAAATACTAATCAAACACTTTAATATCAGGGCTCTTCACAAACAGCACAAGTTCGAGACACCTTGTGCTGGATTAAGCAAAGCAGCATTTTCCCACATTTTGGGAGATTTTGTTATGGTCCGATGAAACCCAAGGTTGAACATTTTGTCCATAATTCCAAACGGTAGCACTGCTTATCAACAAAATAACACCATATCAACAGTGAAGCATGGCGGTGGCAGTATAATGTTGTGGAGCTGTCAAAAATGGAACTGGGGCATTACACAAGATAGTGGGAATTATGACCAGTTCAAAAGAGCAGTCAATGCTAGCACGAAAACCTTCAGGCTTCCACTAAATAGCAAAAATAAAAAATGTTTTTAAAAAAAAGCCAGGAAAGATACAGGAAAGAAAAAAAAAGACAGCATGCTATTGGTGGCATTTACAAACCACTGACTCCCATTAACAAACCCCAATTCAAATGAAATTGGGATGTTGTGTAAAACGTAAATAAAAACAGAATGATTTGGAAATCCTTTTCAATCTATATTCAATTGAATACACTACAAAGACAAGATATTTAGGGCCAAACCTATTCTACAGCTTAGACCTCGTTTCACCCGTGAGCCCTTACTTTTGCTTGTTCAAGTGAACAAAGGGGTGTCCCACTTCTTCATAAGGTAAAGGGGTAGGGCTAAAACGAAGGGGTATATCCACCTTATTCCTATGCCCCATGAGCCTTTGCTTAAATTATGGGCGCGACTTCCGGTTTGAACTGCCCGGCGTTATGTTGACATTGTAACTGGCTGCACTAGTCCACTTTCTTTGAGCATTATAGATGTAAACCATGAGGGATCAGGAGTTGTCACAGCTTAAAAGAGAAAACATACAATCTCGCTTGGTTGGTCGCGTTTTGTTAAACGAGGTGGGACACTCTTATTTGTCTTAAAGCAGACATAGAGCCCAGCCGAACCCTTCAAGTCCCTCATCATAGATCAGCAGCGTGTTCATGTGTCGCAGAAGGAAGGAAGAGCTTGCAGTCATGCTGCTGCCATACTTTGGAAGTTAAAAGTTGATTCTTCTGCTAGTTTTAATGAATTTCATTCCATTTAATAATGTAGAGAGGCGGGTCGACTAAAATCTTCAACTAAGAAGATTGTTATAACAACATTACTCAATTAAAAAAGTAGCTAGTTTGCATTGAATTTACTCTGAAAAGTACAATTTATCAAAAAAAAAAAAAAAAAGGATTTATTTGAATGATTTAGCTAAGTCAAAAATGTTTATATCACAAAACTTGGCATACGTGGTATTTGAACAGGGGTTTGTAGACTTTCTATATCCACTGTATGTCTTCATGGACATCAAAGCTGTGCTTCTGCATACATCAAATGATGGAACCATGTTCTCACCTTTCTCGAGGTAGCCTTTGACCAAAGTAACAAGCTCCTGGTTCTTGCTGAGGCGAGCGTAGTGGAAAGCATCATGACCCAAGCTGTCAACGTCCTTCACATCAGCACCACTCTTTAACAACATCTCCACTGCATCTTTGCAACCATACTCGCAACCGAGAAGGAGTGCTGTTCTAAGGTGGACAAAAAAAACAACAAAAAAAGGGGGGGCTTGAGCAACAACTAACTTAAACCAACAAGCAACATACATAAAATACAGTCCCCTCCAAAAGTATTGGGAATGTAAGGTCAATTCATTTCTTTTTGTTGCATACTGAAGACATTTGGGTTTCAGATCAAAAGATGAATATGAGACAAAAGTTCAGAATTCCAGCTTTTATTACATGGTTTTTACATCTAGTTTTGTTAAACAACTCAGGACAGAGCACCTTTTGTTTTAACTAGACTTAACACCGATCTGATCAGCTTGATCGGTATTGGCCGACAACTAGCATTTTATGCTGATCGGCTTTAATGTCACAATTCGCCGATCCGATCAATTACGTCAGCTCCGCAAAAGACATTTACGCCACGTTGCCATCGTGTACAGATCGTGTAAAGCCTAGTTTGAACCCACCCACTTTTCAAGTAGGCTTAAACATTCGATAGTGCTTGTTTTTGTCTTTGGGTTTCACCTGTGAAAACTGCATTTGCTGTTAAGCAAACACAAAGACCAGAGAGCAATTTATGGGAGAAAATCAAGCAATTTTGAAGCTGAGAGAAGAAGGACAATTGATCAAAGCGATTGGACAAACATTGGGCATAGCCAATAAAACAATTTGGAATGTCCTGAAAAAGAAAAACTACTGGTGTACTGAGCAACAGCAATCGAACAGGTCGCCCAAGGGTATAAACTGCAGTTGATGACAGAAATATTGTGAGAGCTGTGAAGAAACACCCAAAGACAATAGTCAGTGACATCACTGCCAACCTCCACAGGGCAGGGGTGAAGGTATCACAATCCACTGTTCGAAGAAGACTTCGAGAGAAGAAATATACAGGCCATACCACAAGATGCAAACCACTCATCAGCAAAAAGAATTGGAAGGCCAGATTGGATTTTGCAAATGTACTATGATCCAAAACACACAAGCTCATCTATGAGGAATAGTGGAGGTAATGTCATGGCTTGGGGCTTGCATGGCTGCTCCTGGAATGAGCTCACTAGTCTTTAATGATGATGTAACTCATGAAGGTAGCAGCAGAATGAATTCTGAAGTCTACAAAATCATTTCGTCTCCCAATTTACATAAAAATGCATCCAAACTAATCGGGAGAAGCTTCATCATGGAACAAAACTCACTGCCAACACAAGAAATGACTTATTCAGGGGGAAAAAGTGGAATGTCTTTGACTGGCCAAGTCAATCACTGGATCTTAACCCAATAGAGCATACATTTTACCTCCTGAAGAGGACACTGAAGGGAGAACCCCCCAGAAACAAACAAGAAATGAAAGAGCCTGCAGTGAAGGCCTGCAAAGCATTTCAAATGAAGAATGCAACAGTCTGGTGAAGTCAATGGGCCGCAGGCTTGATGCAGTTCTTGGAAGTAAGGGTTATGCCACCAAATATTAAATGTTATTCACTTTAAGTTAATTTAATAATATATTTTCCAATACTTTTGCACAATTGAAAAGTGGGTGGCTTCAAACAAAAGGTGTTTCACATATCTAGATGTAAGTACCATGAAATAAAAGCTGGACTTCTGAACCTTTGTCTCATATTCATCATTTGATGTGAAACCCAAATGTCTTCAGTATACAACAAAAACAACAGAATGGACCTTGCCGTTCCAATACTTTTGGAGGGGACTTTGTGTGTGTGTGTGTGTGTATATATATATACACATACATACAAACACACACACACACGTACACAAAACATTTATAAAATTAAACAAAGCAAATTTGAGTAAGAAGTTAAAAAAATTACACCAGCCTTGTTGTACCCAAGACTGCAGTAAAAATAACCTAAATATGTGTTGATACATTGTTGCCTGACAAACCAATCAAGACCCTTTTTCCTGTCTTCAAGAGAGATTCTTTGTTGGCACAAAATAAGAGTACAGAGAATGAAGAATATTTAACAAGCATTATTTTAAATGTCACTATGAGCTCAGGCTCTCACAATGTGTCTATTCACACAGGCAACTCTGACTCCTACTTTTTTTGTTTGTCCCGCACAGCAATATCAGCCCCTCGCTCTAAAAGCAGCTGGCAGATGCGTGGATGACACATTTGGGTTGCAAGCACCAGAGGAGTCCTGCCATCCTGAAGAATACAGACAAGACACACAATCACAGACACGCACTCAAGTGTTATATAAATGCAAAGCAACCATAGTCTTTCAATTTAAAGCACAAAGGCCCATCAATTTGAGTATGCTATTCCAAGTGTACAATATTTCAATGCTTGCAGTCAGGTCACTTCCCCTGATAGGGTACATAAAACAATTAAAGTGCCCCAAAACGTAAATGCTCGTTTTGTTTCGAAATACATGAAATATGTTTGAACATAAGTGCTGAAAACAGCCAAAGACTGAGAACAAGAGAACGAGAGAGAGAATAGTACTGAATTGTTGAGATATAGCTTAAAACTCTTCTTCACCTAAATTTTCCTGATTTTGTAAGCGGGGCTAAAAACTATCTTTGTGACGTTAAGAGGTTTTGGCATATACTTTCCGTTCCCCACTATATAAATACGCCCTTATTCTATGCAGAGGCCATTTGCCGGAATTGCCACTTCCTCATTCATCACGCCATCAAAGTATGCCCGCAACTCAAAAAAATACATCTTCCCTGAAGTGCTAATGTGTTATTTGGGCTAACCTGTCTCCGCCCTCTGGCCCCACACGCATTGTGTCACAAGGCAACAGCGAACCGCACAGGATCAGCCATGCCGTGGCCCCACGCCAGCCTGACAGCAGTTAAGGCCTTTTCACACTGCACTTACTCAATGTGAAAGGCCCCAGCGTCAAAGCGCAACGATGACGATAATGGGGGCCAACCCATATTTGAAAGTGGTGGCGTAACAGCCTCGAAGGAAGTCGGGAGACTTTCCCTGCTGAGTGGCCCATAACTTGGCAATATGCATTTGTCACTGTGGGAAAAGAAAACCATAACTTTGCGTATTTTAAAGAGGGGCGGAAGAAAAACAAAACAAAACAAAAAAAAGAATGGGAATATCCCACAATAATTTCAAAGCAGCATCTCTGAGTTAGACTCGTTTGTGAGCTCTCGTTCAAGGAAGAGCGCTTCAAGGTGTATTTAGGCTGAGCAGGGAGCTTATATTACTTTTCTGTTGGCCCAAATTCTGGGATAGTGTGACACCACAATTATTATGCCTTCCATTTCCCCCTTGCTGTTTACTGTACAAGTCCGCCAAAATAGCACTCAGAAACCACTGCGCCAGTCCCACTCCCATTGGAGGAGCTTTTCTACGTCACTGCATTAACTCTCCAGAATAGAACATATTACTATCAGATGACGCGACGCTGAGCGTCAGACTCCCTCTGCATTGACGTGACACCAGGCATTAACTAACGCCCCCTAATGCAGTGTGAAAAGGCCTTTAGAGTACATGGCGAAGATCCCGCGCAATAGCGGAGGGCTTTCAGCCATTAGCGTCATGGACGAGGAAGAGGAGGGGGAAAACAATCACAGGGCTGTGGCCGCTGTAGGCTGCAACTCTCCACACATGCACCACGGAATCCCCTCCCCCCTCATTCTCCCCGCAACGCGACGCTCCCTCACAAATCCCTCCGTCAATTAACGGCCCGCTCAATTTCAATGGAAACAAAGGGGCAGAAATACTCTCTGCGGCCCATGAAAGCGAAAGCAATGTGCATCGCTCCTCGCCTTGCAGGTAAATAGGAGCTGCAATAGAAGATACATTTGATTGACAACTGAATGCAGGATTTTTAGAGCGATCAGCAACACACCCACAGCGTCTGTAAACTCAAAGAATCTCAATTCTTGACCATTTTGAAGCCTGATTTCACATACTTTGCGATTTTTTTTTTTATCCATTCATTCATTGTCCTGCTTTTTAACGTTACTCTTTACTGTGGTGTGTCAAAAGTCATTTTTTGGCCTATTTTGTGGCACTTGAATGAATTTACATTTGGCAGTAATTGGGAATGGCGAGAAAGATGCAACATCTATCCATTCTTCCCTTTTCTGAACTGTGCGTTTAATGTTCTTGATGTTATACTGTTATTTGTATTTCTTATGTACTGTATGTTTGATACATTTCCGATTGTGATTTTTTTTTATTTCACAGGCATATTTGAGATACAGTTCTTACCATTTTTACAAAAGTTAACGTGTGTGTTCTGTCCTGGTTGTTGATGGTGTTATTTTATTGGTCTATGTCAGGCAATAATTGTCAATTTGTCAAAATGTGTTCCTTCTATAAAATGGTGCTCCTGGAGTAGAGAAAATGTACAGTGGTGTGAAAAAGTGTTAACCCCCTTCCTGATTTCTTATTTTTTTGCATGATTGTCACACTTAAATGTTTCCCATCATCAAACAAATTTAAATATTAGTCAACGACAACAAGTAAACACAAAATGGAGTTTTTAAATGAAGGTTTTTATTTCTTTTCCTTTCGGCTTGTCCCGTTTGGGGTCGCCAGAGCGTGTCATCCTTTTGCGTCCTCATCTCTAACACCAGCTCCCATCATGTCTTCCCTCCCTACATCTATCAACCTTCTCTTTGGTCTTCCTCTAGCTCTCTTGCCTGGCAGCTCCATCCTCATCACCCTTCTACCAATCTACTCACTCTTTATCCTCTGGACGTGTCCAAACCATCAAAATCTGCTCTCTATAACATTGTCTACAAAACATCTAACCTTGCCTGTCCCTCTGATGAGCTCATTTCTAATCCTATCCACCCTGGTCACTCCTAGAGAGAATCTCAACATCTTCATTTCCGCCACCTCCAGCTCTGATTCCTGTTGCCTCTTCAGCGCCACCGTCTCTAATCCGTACATCATGGCTGGCCTCACCACTGTCTTATAAACTTTGCCCTTCATCCAAGCAGATACTCTTCTGTCACAGAACACACCTGACACTTTCCTCCACCCTTTCCAACCTGCTTGGACTCGTTTCTTCACTTCCTTACCACACTCACAAGTGCTCTGGACTGTTGACCCCAAGTATTTAAAGTCCTCCACCCTCGCTATCTCTTCATCCTGTAGCTTCACTCCTCCCCCTCCACCACTCTCATTCATGCACTTATATTGTCTTACTTCGGCTAATCTTCATTCCTCCCCTTTCCAGTGCATTCTGTTTCTCCACCTGTCCCCTGCTTTTACTGCAAATCACAATGCCATCTGCGAACATCATGGTCCACGGGGACTCCACTCTAACTTCATTTGTCAGCCTATCCATCACTACTGCAAACAGGAATGGGCTCACGGCTGATCCGTGATTTAGTCCCACCTCCACCTTAAATTCCCCTGCCACACCTACAGCACACCTCACCAGTGTTCTGCTGCCCTCATACATGTCCTGTACTATTCTAACATACTTCTCTGCCACTCCAGACTTCCGCAGTACCACAGTTGATCTCTAGTTCCCAGGCCAGCTGAGAGACGTATTCTCTCCAGTGTGTCCTGGGTCGTTCCCGGGGTTTCCTCCTGGTGGGACGTGCCCAGAACACCTCACCAGGGAGGCGTCTGGGAGGCATCCAAATCAGATGCCCCAGCCACCTCATCTAGCTCCTCTCAATGTGGAGGAGCAGCGGCTCTACTCTGAGATCCTCCCGGATGACAGAGCTTCTTACCCTATCGCTAAGGGAGATCCCGGACACCATACAGAGATACTTGAACGCCTCCACTTGGCGTAGGATCTCATCCCCGACGTGGAGAAGGGACGCCACCCTTTTCCGACTGAGGACCATGGTCTCAGATTTGGAGGTGCTGATTCACATGCCAGCCGCTTCACACTCGGCTGCGAACCGCTCCAGTGAGGGTTGGAGATCACGGCTTGATGAAGCCAACAGAACCACATCTGCAAAAAGCAGAGATGCAATACTGAGGCCACCAAACCGGGCCTCGGCTGCGCCTAGAAATTCTGTATAATAAATAATAATAAATAAATTATGAACAGAATCGGTGACAAAGGGCAGCCATGGCGGAGTCCAACCATCACCGGAAACGAGTCCAACTTTCTGCCGGCAATGCGGAAAAAACTCTGACATCGCTCGTACAGGGACGAACAGCCTGCATAAGCTTCAGTACCCCATACTCCCGAAGCACCCCCCACAGGACTCCCCGAGGGACACGGTCGAACGCCTTCTCCAAGTCCACAAAACATGTAGACTGGGTGGGCGAACTCCCATGCACCCTCGAGGACCCTGCCGAGGGTGTAGCGCTGGTCCACTGTTCCACGTCTGGCCAACCTGTATAGATCTTTTTCTCCTTCTTTAGTTTCTGTAGTGTCCAACCTGGCATACATGTCATCATATGCCTTGTGTTTCGCCTTTGCCACCTCTACCTTTGCGCTACGTCACGCCTCCATGTAATACTGTCTCCTCTCCTCAGTCCTTTCAGTGTCCCACTTCTTCTTAGCTATCCTCCTTCCTTGTATGATTTTCTGCACTTTGAGGTTCCACCACCAAGTTTCCTCCTCCCCTTTCCTACCAGAAGATACACCAAGTACTCTCCTGCCTGTCTCTCTGATCACCTTGGCTGTAGTTGTCCAGTCTTCTAGAAGCTCCTCCTGTCCACCGAAAGCCTTTCTCACCTCTTCTTGAAAAACCACACAACACTCTTCCTTTCTCAGCTTCCACCACATGGTTCACTGCTCTGCCTTTTGCTTCTTAATCTTCCTCCCCACCACCAGAGTCATCTTACACACCACCAGCCTATGCTGTCTAGCCACAGTCTCCCCTACCGCTACCTTACAGTCAGTAACCTCCTTTAGATTACATCGTCTGCACAAGATGTAATGCACCTGCGTGCTTCTACCTCCGCTCTTGTAGGTCACCCTATGTCCCGGCCTCTTCTGGAAGAAAGTGTTCACTACAGTCATTTCCAGCCAACCTTTTTGCAAAGTCTACCAGCATCTGTCCCTCGAGGTTCCTTTCCTGGATGCTGAACTTATCCATCACTTCGTCATCACCCCTGTTTCCAACACCAATAACGACTCTCTCTCTGTCTGGGATGCTCAGAACTACTTCGTCTAGCTCCTTCCAGAATTTCTCTTTCACCTCTAGGTCACATTCTACCTGTGGGGCTGAGCCACTAATCACATTATACATAACACCCTCAATTTCAAGTTTCAGCCTCATCACTCGATCTGATACTCTTTTCACCTCCAAGACATTCTTAGCTAACTTGCAATGAGTCTCTTATAGCGCTGTGGAGGAATTTTGGCCCACTCATCTTTGCAGAATTGTTGTAACTCAGCCACATTGGAGGGTTTTCAAGCATGAACCGCCTTTTTAAGGTCATGCCACAGCATCTCACCTCAGCTTGAGGTCACAAACAGATGGCCAGACATTCTCAAGTATTTTTTTGGTAGACAGCTGAATTCATGGTTCCATTTATCACAGCAAGTCTTCCAGGTCCTGAAGCAGCAAAACAGTACACAATACCGCCACCATATTTTACTGTTGGTATGATATTCTTAATCTGAAATGCAGTGTTACTTTTACGCCAGAAGTAACAGGACACACACCTTGCAAAATGTTCAACTTTTGTCTTGTCAGACCACAGAGCATTTTCCCTAAAGTCCAGGGAATCATCAAGATGTCTTCTGGCAAAATTGAGATTAACCTAAATGTTCTTTTTGCTCAGCAGTGGGTTATGTCTTTAAACTCTTGTCATGCAGGCCATTTTTGCCCAGTCTCTTAAGGTGGCATCATGAACACTGACTTTAACTGAGGTTGAGTCTGCAGTTCTTTGGATGTCGTTGGGGGGGGGGGGGGGGGGGGGGGGGGGGTCTTTTGGATGAGTCCTCACTGTACTCTTGGGGTAATTTTGGTCGGCTGGCCATTCCTGAAAGGTTCACCACTGTTTTATGTTTTCATCATTTGTGGCTAATGGCTCTCACGGTGGTTCACTGGAGTCCTAAATCTTTTCATTTGTTCCTGAATTTCTTTAGATCTCGGCATGATGTCTAGCTTTTGCGGATCTTTTGGCCTACTTCCCTTTGTCGGGAAATTCCTATTTAAGTGATTTCTTGATTGAGAACAGTGGCAGTATCAGGCCTGGGTGTAGGTAGAGAAATTAAACTCTGGTATGATAAACCACAGTTCGGTTTTAACGGGGGCAGTCACCATTTTACACAGGGCCATGTAGGTTTAGATTTTTTTCTCCCTTAACAAAAACCTTTATTTAAAAAAACACATTTACTTTTTTTTGTCTTTGACTAATATTTAAATTTGTTTGATGATGGGAAACATTCAAGTGACAAACAGGCAAAAAAAAAATCAGGAAGGGGGCAAAAACATTTTCGCACCACTGTATATACCCAACCATTTAGTAGGAAACATTTATCATAAACAACTTCAAAACACCAGTCAACTTTAGAAAATGCATTTACCCATCATAAAATGATAGACAAATTTAAATCAAAAAGCAATTTCAATTTAATTTGACACAAGACTATTGTTGAAGTGTAAACAATAGTCACCCCGGCCTACGACAGAGCCAGCAAGTGGTGACGTAACGGTCGTGGTGTCCCAATTCTTAGGGGCATTTTTTTTTTTTTTTTTTTTTTTTTAAATCCTTCATCTCGACCTTCCAAACAAAGGGCTAACCGGGAGGGGTAAAGCGACGGGAAAGGGCTAAGGGGAAGAAATGGGATTGAGCCATTGTGTCAAATAAAGTGAAAGTCTTACAAAATCACTGGCATTGACAGAAGCGCCACTGTCACAGAGAAGTTTCACACTGGATGAGCAGCCTGCCATGACTGTGGAGAAAACAAGAGCCATCCAGTCAGTCAACTTCACTAACAACTACACACAGTATCAGTTAAATAAACTGCTCAACAAAAATACAATCTTTACGATAAACATTGCTAATTAATTGACAATACTAAGTTGGTCTTGAGATTTGTATTGTCACCTAGAGTAGAGCTCAATGCAGTTTTCAATGTATAAAGAGATAATTACACAAACCCTTACCAGCATCATGTAGAGCTGTTCTTCCTTGTAGGTCCACGTTTCCAACTGGACAGTTATGCTATAAAAGTAAAACAAAAGCTTAATAGAGCTAATACTGTGGATAGTACTTCATCCTTCACTTAAAAACAGTGGTGAAGTCGCATAAATGAGCATCTTGTACAACTTCACAGTTTGTGTTTAACTAAATAGAATTTAGTAAAATAATGATTCAAATTACACTATTGTGTTGCACATCTACAGAGAACCAGATCACACACATAAAGGCATGCAAGGAGAGAAGTCAGAGTGAAGGGGCACACAAACAAGGCTGCACCTCTTGAGCTGTGGGGGTTGGTGCCTTGCTCAAGCACATTTGAAATGGACAGGAAGCACACTAACATCTCTCCAACAACTTATTGCCTGAGGCATCGTGAAAACTTTAAGTATAAACGTCTGTATGAGTCATTGAGGCTAACGCTAACACAATGTACATAAATATAAACATGCAGCATCAGCTGTATGCCCAAAGCATATTGAAAACAATCCCCAAAAAATTTACATAGATAAAACAAAAGAAAATTTACCATGTGAACATCCTTAATACACTGTAAAAGATTAAGACCATGTACCAGGATCTCCTGCTTCCATGCGGTCCCGTTTCTGACCCACAATCCTACAGTTCAATCTCAAATCAGACCAGGGTCATGCAACCATTTTATTTTTTTTTTCCCCAAAATATGTCCTGACATGAAAAGAATTTAAATATCACATGCACTCAAATCTATTTTGTATTCTATAGCATGTGAAACATAATACATTTACATAAGCAATGAAATCTGTCTCATAACCAGTTTGAGACACTCTTCTGAAATAACAATTGTGCTCAACATACCTTTTATTTTGCTACTATTCATAATGAATGATTTTCATCTATGTGAGACACTGATCACAATGATTTTTCACAATTATCATTAATGATTTAACAAGGAAGGAAACTATTAAAAATAAAACGTTTACATTTTCAAACGATCTTAAACAATACGCAATTCAGTGCTTTACAGCTACATAAAATTACAAAAAGGAAAATGTAATCATTCCATAAAACAAAAATATTAATGAATTAATATTAATATAGGGTCCAGCACGCCCGTGACCCTAGTGAGGAAAAGCAGTACAGAAAATGGATGGATGGATATTACATATCATGAAATAATTACATTACACACCAGGAACTATTTGTATTCATGTACAGAATTATGATACAATTTCCTAACAGAATCTGCAGGTGGCAGTAGTGCATTAAAACATTTATGGCACATTCTACCCATGCAATATACTGTATTATCAAACAGCCGCTCTACTCCCCTGTAGTTGCTGCAGAGAATTTGCCAATAGCATCTATTTTGGGTGATTGGCAGTGAAATGTGAGGCAGCTAGAATGTAAAGTTAGGTCAAGAGGGGCCATGATACTATGCCGAAGACATTTCAGTCAGCAACTTTAGTCACCAGAAGACATAATGTTCCACTGTGGTGAAGAGGACCTGCTATGACAGCCATCAGGTCAAAAGTAGGCCTAATCCCATATGCACTATAAAAATCCACTTCTCTCTGGCAACAAGGGACAAAAATGAGCATCATGCTCAAATGACCATGGGGCGGCAGGGGTTTAGGTTAGGTTAGCAGGGGGAGGTGCCGTGAGAGCATCTGGGGGGGTATATCCTAGACGACAATGATTAAGTTAGACTGTGGTGGTTGAGACTGAGATCGCTGGCATCGGGCTGCTATATCTGGAGCGATGACGGCACCCAAAATGGACAGCAGGGCTGTAAGGCTTGTCAACACTTTGGAAATCAACAGACCATGACCTCTGTTAAATCACTACCATGTGAGAAAGAGAGGTTTAAGAGGTGGGGAGCCACATTTGTATGACCGAATAATGATGTAGCCTCATTGTAACAACATACAGTGCCGTGAAAAAGTGTTAGGCACCCTTCTCAAATTCTTATTTTTGCATAGTTTCCCCAATGTAATCTTTAAGATCATCAAACTAATGTAAATATCAGACAAATATAAACCAAGTGAAGTTAAAATGCTGTTTTAAATGGTGATTATTAAGGAAAAAAACTATTCAAAGTTACCTCGCGGGAGTGCTGGAGCCTATCCCAGCTATCATCGGGCAGGAGGCGGGGTACACCCTGAACTGGTTGCCAGCCAATCGCAGGGCACATACAAAAAAACAACCATTCCCACTCACAGTCACACCTACGGGCAATTTAGAGTCTCCAATTAACGCATGTTTTTGGGATGTGGGAGGAAACCGGAGTGCCCGGAGAAAACCCACGCAGGCACGGGGAGAACATGCAAACTCCACACAGGCGGGGCCGGGGATTGAACCCGGGTCCTCAGAACTGTGGGGCTGACGCTCTAACCAGTCGCTCACCGTGCCGCCGGCTAATAAATTTTTTTTGTTAATTTTCACTTAACACACCCAAGCCTAATTAGCTTCAATCAAGAAACCACTTATACTGAATCTTTCCAGACAAAATTGTGTAGGTGTGAATGTGAGTGCGACTGGTTATTTGTTTGTATGTGCCCTGCGATTGGCTGGTGACCAGTTCAGGGTGTACCCCGCCTCCTGCCCGAAGATAGCTGGGATAGGCTCCAGCACTCCCGTGACCCTTGTGAGGATAAACGGCTCAGAAAATGGATGGATGGACATATCAGTCTGGAAAGGGTTACAAAGCAATTTTCTAAAGCTTTAGGATTTCAGCGAACCACAATGAGAGCCATTATCATCACATGGAAAATCAAGAAACAGTGGTGAACCTTCCCAGGAGTGGCCGGCCTACAAAGATTACCCTGAGAGAACAGCAAGGAGACCACAAAGGAACTTAAGACAACTTTTAAAGAACTGCAGGCCTCCCTTGCCTCAGTTAAGGTCCGTGTTCATGACACAACAGTAAAGAAGATACTGGGCAAAAATGGCATCCATGGCAGAGATCCAAGGCGAAAACCACTGCTGACCAAAAACAACAAAGGCGTGCCTTACTTTTGAAAAAAAAAAAAAAAAAAAAAAAGAAATAAATAAATCATCTGAATGAAGACTTTTGGGAGAATATTATATGGACTGAGGAGATTAAAGTTTTGTTTTTTGGAAGGTGTGTGTCTGTGTAGTGTGATGTTCTTGGGCTGCTTTTCACCTTCAGGACCTGGACAATTTGCGGTGATTGATGGAACCTGAATTCAGTTCTTTAACGGAAAATCCTGGAGGAGAATGTTCAGCCATCAGTTTGTGACCTCAAGCTGAACCGCACTTGGGTTCTGCAGCAGGATAACAATCCAAAACACAACAGCAAGTCAACTTCTGAATGTCATAAATAAACAAAATGAAGGTTTTGGAG
Organism: Phyllopteryx taeniolatus; assembly: GCF_024500385.1. NCBI lineage: Eukaryota > Metazoa > Chordata > Actinopteri > Syngnathiformes > Syngnathidae > Phyllopteryx > Phyllopteryx taeniolatus. The sequence goes on along the minus strand of NC_084503.1, from coordinate 10,939,597 downwards.
TGGCTTTGTCAAAGTCCATACTTGAATCTGATTGAAATGCAGTGGCAGGACCTTAAAAAGGCTGCTCATGCTCGAAAACCCTCCATTTTTGCTGAATTCAAACAATTCTGCAAGGAAGAGTGGGCCACAATATCTCCACAGAGAAATGAAAGACTCATTGCCATTCATAGAAAACGCTTGATTTCAGTTGTTGGTGCTGAGGCTGTCCCAACCAGTTCTTAGGTTTAAGGGGCCATTTCTTTTTCACACAAGGCCCGGTAATGTTGAACAGTATTTCCCTTAATAAATTAACTCACCATTTAACAATAGCATTTTAAGTTCACTTGGGTTACACTTGTCTGATATTTACATTTGTTTGATGAGCTTAAACATTAAAGTGGGGAAACTATGCAAAATTATTAGAACTTTAGAAGGTGGCCAATACTTTTTCATGACACTGTAATTGCTTCAGTACAATTAACCAACAGTGGGAAGTTGAGTTTTTTTGGCAAGAATTATTTATAAGAGTTGACAGGAAGGCCTCACTGTCAATAATACACATAATATTATGCATATACAGTAACCAACACACAAGACATCAGCAGCCACAACAAACACTAGATGTACTACCATACATCTGTACAGAGAAATTAAATTCAGTGCAAAAGCTAAATCAAAAACTTAATTACAAAACAAAAATGCTTTCTTTTGATGCTTTTTTGAAAGGTATTAATTTCTCTGTATGCTTATTATTCTTGCTGAGTTAACAGTGCTGAATAATTGCACTGCATTGTAAATGATTTACGTGTCTCGGCCTGTCACGATAATGACTATATCGACTTATCGTTTGACAAACAAAATGGACACGATAGTTTTTCCGGACTTGTTAAATTGTCATTGTTGGGGTGAACCGCCGTGCGGATAACACAGTGAACTGACAGAGTTGGACAGCTTTGTCAATAAACGCTAATGGGCTCAATGCCGGCGAAATGGTACACTCCTGCCGGTCGTGGCTCCGTTCAATACTCCAAAGCCTTGCTCCATGGCCGCTGCATAGATTCATTCAACAGAGATACTAAAGGGATAATTAACTGTTTGTTGTATTTGCTAGCTCGTGAGCCAACAAGCTAGCCCGCAAGCCAACAAGCTAGCCTGCGAGCCATCAAGTTAAGCGGCTAAACAGCTAGCTCCGTGACGATGTCGTTTAAAACATCAGCGCTTCGCTCCGAGTTGTTGTGTGTGTTAGTCCCCAGTAACACAAACACGGGTACGTTAACAGTTTATTAAGCATAACCTCAGTGGCACACGTTATTCGGCCAGTAGTTGACTACAGCAAACAAACATATAGTATATTTGATTGACAGGTGAAGGGGTCATTTTCAGCTGACCAACCACACTGGGTATACATGGAGACTTTTTTGTCACTGAAATCATTCTGATTGAAGATCTCTGATCAACTATTTACATGTGACGTGATCTATTCCGTTTGGGTGTATAAACGTACACTGCATTTAATCGAAAAGCAGCTGTGCAACATGCACACGTCGTTGTAAACGTCACATCATTTATCAAGATGGAGGTCTGTCGTATCTTCAGCACAGTAGTTGGGTTTGGTTTTATGTTTATTTGAAAAACGCTTGATAAAAACCACTTAGTAGTGAAATCAAGTTCTCCGTCTCATACGAGGTCCGTCGGGAGGCGCCATATTTACACCATGCGTAAATGAAACGTCACTGCGCATTTACATCGAGACGCAGCATGCACAGATAGCTTTTCCTGGCTCTATTCCCAATGATTTAAAATTGAAAATCAATCAATCAATCAGATATGCAAACACAAAAGGCATCAAAAAGGTGACCAAAAATAAAAAATAAAAATAAATAAACCTTGTCGGGGGAGTCTTTTAATGATATTATGGACCGTACATAATGAAATCCCTAAATTCCTTGCAATTGTACGTTGAGGAACATTGTCCTTAAACTGTTTGACTAATTTCTCACACACTTGTTCACAAAGAGGTGAACCTTGCCCCATCTTTGCTTGTGAATGACTGAGCAATTCAGGGAAGCTCCTTTTATACCCAATAATGGCACCCACCTGTTCCCAATTAGCCTGTTCACCTGTGGGATGTTCCAAACAGGTGTTTGATGAGCATTCCTCAACTTTCTCAGTCTTTTTTGCCACCTGTCCCAACTTTTTTGGAACGTGTTGCAGCCATAAAATTCTAAGTTAATGATTATTTGCTAAGAACAATCAAGTTTATCAGTTAGAACATTAAATATCTTGTCTTTGTAGTGTATTCAATTAAATATAGGTTGAACATGATTTGCAAATAATTGTATTCTGTTTTTATTTATGTTTAACACAACGTCCCAACATCATTGGAATTGGGGTTGTACATCTGTGCGTGGATGGTGGATGTGTGGAATTGATCTAGCTGCCAGCGTTCTAGGAGTAAGATACAGCGACAGAACACCCCCACGCCCCTTCCAGGAAAAACTCTTCGGATCTGTACGATTCACGTAAATGGCTTATTTTTTTAGTTCAAAACGGCGAATTTCACCGAAAGGAGACTAATTTGCATGTATGGTAAATAAATAAATCAATAATAAGGGTGGGCCTTACTTTCATGATTTCAGAGGCATTAAAAACACAATTATAGCGTTTATCGTGATAGTTTTTGGGAAAATACTGTATATCGTCTTAAAGATTTAATAATCGTGACAGGCCTATCCGTATCGTTAATTATTAGCAATACCTCTGGGCTATGGTTGTATCAATCAAAATCTTAAGGCACATGTGGTGATCTTTTTGGATTGTGTAGGTGTACCCAGTTAAGTGACTAGTGAGAGAACGTCAATTGGAAAAGGAGTGAACTGTCAAAAACTTATTTTTCCAACAGATTATACAAATGAAGACAGAAGAATACCAAATTGACACTACCTGAAGGAGTTTTTGCACACACAGCGAATGTCCATTTCTGGAAGCCAGATGAAGAGCATTTTTACCTACAAGTGTTAAATCAGAAAAAGGAAAATAATGTTAAACCACCATGAGGAATTGTTCTGTTGTAGAAATACCCTTAAAATATTTTCAGAGCTGCAGTCATTTCTTTGGTTCACAGTTCTACAGTGGAACCTCGGGTTACGAGCGACGAGCGTCTACAAACAATTCGGGTTATGTACAATTTTTTTTATAAAGCCTACCTGTAATTACGCATTATTTTTGGTTTGCGAACGGTCTTGATATGGACAAACGTTGTGCTTCTACACGCGCTGCAAGACAATAATTGACTCTATGAATAACGCTTGGATGGAAGCTGAAAGGTAGTTGTCTGCTCCAAGGAGGAAATCTGTTCCAGGCGGAAGTTCCTCCTCCACATCCTCGATCATCAAATCACAAATCTAACCAATCTGTTTCTGATTGACGTAAAACAAAGTCAGGAAATAATTTTATTTCCATCAAAAATACTAATTACAGTAAGAACATTTTGGATTTCAAACAGGGTCACAGAACCAATTAACTTCAGAACCTGAGGCTCCGCTGTAGTGTGTTTAATCACAAACTAAGATGGAAAATAAGAGCAGACGTTCCCCTTGTCAATTCGACATTGCATGATATGGAGGAAAATAAAGGCTTCTTTTTTTTGAAAGTTTGCTGAAGTTCTCCTCCAAGTCGGGGGTGTCGCTACGGCTGGTATTGGCTAGGACACCATTGGGTGGAGTTTCTGCTGCATTTTTTTTTTTTTGCCATTTCCGGTAGCAGTTTTTACTTTTCTTTCAATAACAAGGAACAAAGCAACAACAATGGCGACCGCGACAGAACAAATTAACCTAGATGACCAGATGATACGTTTAATTATGCTGCAAAATCGATCGAGAAGGCAGCAACGTAGATGGTATGTCAAACCAATGGGCACGCTGGTACGTCATCACAGCATGTGACTAAAACGGACCAATCACGAGAGATGATCTCCGCGGCGTTCTACGCGCAGCAGCTATTTTTGTCGGGTGCGCGGGAAGCTACGCAGGAGGTGCTGCGCGGGGCAATTCGTCGGTCACGTGATGCAATGCGGGCGTTGTCGGCCGCGCGACCGCGGGAGTATAGAGGCCTTAATAAGAGGAACCTTTATGAGGATATAGCAACACTTTGCAGTGCTATGCTGCGTGCTTATTTTTTTTGCTAACTGTCACAGTAGATAACTTTGGACAAGGTTGAGAGTGGAAAATGGTTTTATGATGCACTGGAGTCATTAAAGATCCTTTAAGAAGGCAGTACAGAAACAAGAGGCTCACATTAACCCTCTGGAAAGCTGACATACACATCAGCCCAGAGGAGGTCCTGGATCTGTGTGGCGCCCTGGGCAACGGCCAGCAAATGCTTGGCCGATTGTCAACGCCGGTGGGGTTGGGGGAAGAACGATTGCTAACGGAGATTTGAATGCCGAATGTCCCCCCCCCCCCCGTACAGAAGTAGTGTATTGGTGTCATAGAGCAGGGACTCACCAGTGGCATCAGTTGCAGTGACATCAGCACTGTGTGACAGGATGAGATTGAGACAGTCCAAGTGTCCTCGTGTCGCAGCCAGATGAAACCTTGAAAATACAGGAAGATATGATCTGTGATGAAGCCATGGACACAAGGAAGATGACCTGACAGCTGTCACTTTCAATGTGTGAAGTACAATGTGTATAATGTTCTGTCCTTTATTATCAGGCCTGTGAACCCTTATTGTTTTCAGTTGTTCTCATTTTGTGGTACGAAATATTATTCTGGAGGAATACAGTGATAATGATTCCAAAATGATGAGACCATTTTCCTCGAAAATCCACAAGTCTTCCATGTCTTTATTCACCAATTTAGACTTAAAGATTAGTGACCCTCTGCAAATGATTTAACCCAAAGCAGCAAAGTGACCACTGGCCGCTCTGCAAAACATTCGTTGTGTGTAAACTGACCTCAGTCCGTAACGCATCAAGTCACATGAATCTGTTTATACACTAACCCCAAGGTATCTGCCAAGGCGACAGCATGGCTGTCACCTCAACACCCATGTGAGTATTAAAAGCAGTGATGATGGCCCAGAGAGGCTGGTTCTTGGGGGAGCACTGGAGGGTCCCCACCTCAAAGAGTAAACACCTCAGAAACAGAAACTAGTTTTTTTATTTTTTGGGGGGGGGCGGGGTGGGTCTGAGTCATTTGACTCCACAGAAGAATGTTAAGACACCACAGTGCTGCCGAGAATGTTAATAACTGAACATAAAGATATATATAAAAGTTGAAAACTGATGCATGATGCTACCCAACAAACCTGCTCCATAAAACGGTTAAAAATAATTCTGGGATTCAAAACCGCATATTCAGTAGTGTCATTTCATCATCCCAATTGCTATTTGAGCATCTTTAAGGTTGGCAGTGTATATGATATGGTGGCTATTTTTAGATTGTGGACAGAGACTGGTTAACCACAGTAACTACTGTAGCGAAACCTGTCTTAGAAAATGTCTAATGTTTATTATGTTTGTTTTTTCAACTTCCATATTACCTTCACATGGGTCTCGCAAAGCTCTGATTTATGAAACGTCAAAATATTTGTATTTTCTTTTTTTTTTTCTTAAGAGGAGACCAAAGCAGAACTAACTGGAGAAATATGCAACATGTTAAGTAACCTAAACGACTAAAATGTTGCTCCCCCATGCCTAGAATGCTACAGCATTCACACAATGTGGAAGAACAGGGATGTAAGATTATTAAATGAATAAATATGAAAAAATGTCAAAGTTAAAATAACATAATACAAAAATTATCTCCGGGTGGTTGGGGGGGTTAGCTGTTACTGCAGCACAACAGATTATTTAAAAAGTAACAGTAAGGAAATTGATTGATATATGTACAGAAATTAAACAGATTAAACTGGAGAGAAAGAGAGAAAGGAAAGAGAAAAAGAAAGAAAAAAAAATTCCCTGCAGACTTGTTTTAATTCAGTAACAATTTCAAGCATGAATGGGGTGGCTGTGGCTCAGTTGGTAGAGCCGGGCGTCCTGTGACCGAAGGGTCGACATTTCGAATCTCTGCTGTTGAAGTGTCCTTGGGCAAGACACTGAACCCCAAATTGCTCATACTGGGCCTGACAGTGACTTGCGTCGCAGCAGCCGCACTTTAGTCTATGAATGTGTGCGTAAATGGTTGAATGTGTGAGCATCCGGAAAGTGCTTTTGGCACCGTGATGGTGTAGTTAAAGCGCTATATAAGTGTAAATTTACCATTTACCATGAACAGCCTTTTTAAGGTCGTGCCACAGCATTTCAATGGGATTCCAGTCCGATCTTTGACTAGGCCACTTCAAAAGCTTCATTTTGTTTATTTTAAACCATTCAGAAGCGCACCACTCAACGCACTATACTTTGAAACAGTCCGGACTTTGACTATAGGCCACTTCAAAACCTTCATTTTGTTTATTTTAAGCCATTCAGAAGTTGACTTGCTGGTGTGTTTTGGATGGTTATCCTGTTGCAGAGTCCATGTGCGCTTCAGCTTGAGGTCACGAACATTTTCCTTTCGGATTTTATGGTAAAGAGCAGAATTCATGGATCAATACATCACAGCAACTCCTCCAGGTCCTGAAAGAGTGGGCACCCAGAGACCTTCACACTACCACCACCACGTTAGACTGTTGTGTTCTTTTTCAGAAATCCTGTGTTACATTTACACCAGATGTAGCGAGACACAAACCTTCCACCTTTCGTCTCGTTAGGCCATAGAATATTCTCCAGAAGTGTCGGGAATCATTCCTTTTTTGCAAAAGTAAGCTCAGCCTTTATTTTCTTTTTGGTCAGCAATGGTTTTTGCCTTGGAACTCTCCCATTGATACCATTTTTACCCAGCCTCTATCTTGTTGTTAAGTCATGAACAATGACCTTAACTGAGGCAAGGGAAGCCTGAAGTTCTTTTGATGTTGTCTTGGGTTCCTTTGTGAAGTTCACCACTGTTCCATGTTTTCTCTATTTGAGGATAATAGCTCTCACCATGGTTCGCTGGAAAACTAAAGCTCTAGAATTGGCTTTGTAACCCTTTCCTGACAGATAGATGTCAATTTATTTCTCAACTGTTCTTGAATTTCTTTGATTGTGGCATTTTGTTTCTGATTTTCTAGATCTTTTGGCTGACTTCATTTGGTCAAATAGGCATTGTATATCTCGGAAACTATGTCGTTATTCAGTTAGCGCTACATTTTCCCGTTCTTTTTTGATGCGCCTGGGCTTGCACAATTTTATCTACGCGCATTCTCCCATCCAGACCCGTGACACACCAACAGTGCGTAACCGTAATTTGTGCACATTCACCAAACAGGCGTGATTCAATGAAATCGAAGGCTGGTAAACCAAGACTTAATGCTGCTGCTGCACACCTACCAACGGGGCCGAACACAATTGAACTGTCGCGCAAGTGTGCGTAGTTTGGCAACTGTTTTCATGAGTGGCCGATCAGTCGGCCACTGCTTTTGGACACCGTCGCAATGTAACAGCTTACAGCCAATCAAAATACACACAAGCTTTCACTCACACTGAAAATACATTTGCAGGTGTTACGCAAGCAAGACACCAAACGGACGCTGCGCCGCCCCCAAGCCAAATAATTAACATATATAAAGCATCAAATATTGTGTTCTACATCAATACTTAACTATATTCATAATGTATGATGTGCCTGTGGATGAAAAAGCGAAGCTTGTGACCAAAATGTGCCAAACGGCACGTACCGCGCTGGGTACGTTCAAATGAATGTCCCATTATTATTTTAAGAGTAAGCAAGACTTCTTTAAAATATCCACACTCACACTTTTCACTTTTCGCGTGAAATGTGAACAAATGTGTTAAAGTACAATATACTGTCTATCCATCATCAAACGCGTATACAGGCTCACTATTCAGGGCGTCCATATATCCAATCACTCAATGTGTGGGGGTCACGTCGGCGACTCATATTTTTATCCGATGGTCCAGTCCAATTGGGTTCGACCTCATCGCGCAGTGTGCGGCAGGCCTTATGAATGTCACTGAAATCAATTTGAAAAATATAGCACAGTTTAAATATGAAAATACCTTACGTAGCAGATGTGTCGTCGCCAATCAGGATGTGCACCACTCCTTAACGCACTACACTTTGAAACAGACCATGTTTTGTTTTTTTTGTTCTGTAGGAAATAAATCCATCCAGGCGTCCATCCATTTTCTGAGCCGCTTATCCTCACAAGGGTCGCGGGAGTGGTGGAGCCTATCCCAGCTATCATCGGGCAGGAGGCGGGGTACACCCTGAACTGGTTTCCAGCCAATCGCAGGGCACACATAAACAAACAACCATTCGCTCTCACATTCACACCTACGGGCAATTTAGTGTCTACAATTAACCTACCACACATGTTTTTGGGATGTGGGAGGAAACGGAGTGCCCGGAGAAAACCCACGCAGGCACGGGGAGAACATGCAAACTCCACACAGGCGGGGATGGGGATTGAACCCCGGTCCTCAGAACTGTGAGGCATATACTCTAACCAGAATAAAACATAAATCCAATATGCGTAATTTAATTAGAATACTGTTCTTATTGAATGCATGTTAAGTCCATCAATAAAAAAAGGGGTGTGGCTGCCGTTCTATACATCAGCAGTGTGCAACATTCCTTGCACCACAGACCAGGTGAGTTACTTTAACAGAGACATATTTTGACGACCGGCTTGGAACAGAAGAATAAAAACAAATGATTAAATATCCAACTGACCACTGCGCCATTACGATGACTGTAGCTGTTGTAATAGTGGGAGCCCACCTCTTTGATAATAAAAAAAAAAAAAAAAACTCCAAGACGCTAGCAGCATGCCTGAAGCGGAAGGGCTTCTCGCAAAGGTGAAAAAAGTCTGCTGGTGCTGTTATTTTAACCAATAAATATCATGGCTAAAACACTATAATAGCCGGCTCACAATGCCTCTTTGATCAGCTCATAATAGGTAGGGACACATTACATCTACGTTCAGGTGTTGGTGTAATGTATCCCTACCTTTAAAAAGTAGGGACACATTAGGCTGTTGGGCAATCAGCAAATGTCGGTGAGCGTCATCGGCCTGGTTTGTCCAAAACTGTCAGCACGGGTCAGCCGTCGCTGGGCCTTCGCTGGGCCGTCGCCGCGCCGTTAACTAAATCCATACTTAACATGCAATATGATGTTTCACCTTCACAGGCCGCTGGACTTTATACAGCCTCTGGAATACGTAAGAGGAAAAGTGCTTAAGTCCACCAAAGAATGCAGTCTGTTTGCACGCAGGGCCAGATTTGAAAGAACGCCTACAATTCAGGGTTGCTCCACCCAGAGTGCGTATCTGGCATGAGGGTGCGGAAATGACAGATTTGAGTGGACGGGAGAAAGCGTGCACCCAGAAAAGCGTGCAGCTGCACGCCTTTTCTGACTCAACCACACGGGCTGAATATGGCCCCAAGTCTTTAATTCAATGTTGACTTCGATGACTACACTGGCATATGAGGTTGAACAAGTGAGCATCTCAAGTGCTGTCAAAATGATTTCAGCAGCTGACTACTTGTCAGCATGCGATCACATCTGCACTTTTTAAAGCAGGTGTAGCAAATTAGCCAGCTAATGCCATGGTAGGCATTAACTTCATTTATTTAGCTGGACACCTAAATTCATTACTTCGACACAATGCTAATCCAGCACTATGAAAATTTCATTGATGGGTTAGCAGTTTGTAATTAGTTTCCCACATAGAGAAGTCATTAATAACCACCAGTCACCATTCTACATTCTTTCCTGGCTTTTGCAGCAGCCAGAAATCCATAGACATGTATGTCTGTGTGTGGCATACTGAGCTAAATGTAGACTTGCTGAGTAGCAGTTGTGGGTTTTTTTGTTTTTGTTTTGGGCAGACCAAGAAACAGTATGATCTCTTTTCTTAGATCTTAATCCAGCATCCAGGGTACTGCATTTAGTCCCAATGAATTCCAGCACATTACAATGAGAAATTTGAGAAAAGCATACTACTGTAAATATTTTAATGTTTTGTGCAATAGTGCCCAAAAAGCATTGTAGATAGATGGCTGGAAATTGTTGTAGGATTAGAGGCTCTAAAGAGATAAACTATTTAAGTCTTTTTCACAATGTAACTGAAAAACGCCAGTGATTGCCAGAATATATTGGTGATGAAATTGCTTCCATTTCATGAAACATGGAGCTAAAGTTCTTCTGGCTTTCTTTGCAGAAAACTGGGAGGCTTCCACAAAAAAAATGTAACCATGTGAAATATGGTCATTCACAATGGCAACTGATCCCAATAATAGATTCCATCTGAGTCAAAACTTCTGTCTGTCTTGATGTAGTGAACACCACAACATATTCAAATCAGAATTTTTGGCCAGTCATTTCCTGTGAGAACTATCTAAACAGCGCATGGACCGTGTGGTCAAGCCTCAAGAGGCCACAAACATTCTTTAAACCAACCCTTAGACTGACCTCCAGAGGCAATTGGCCATTTAAAGGGACATGTTGGATATATAACACGCTGTACTAGTGTTCAACAGTAATGTGAAAAAGTAAGGGAGTTGGAAAAAGGTTTAATGTTGAGGTGTGAAACGTCCTCCATAACCGTGAGGATTCTATTGCCAGTTTTAGAGGGACAAAAAGGGAATAAAGCCTTGAGGTCATAAAGAACAGTATCGAACTATTTCTGAGTAAGGAGCTGAGAAAAGTTTTTTTTTTTTTTTTTTTTAATCCATATTAAAGAGGGAGCTAGAAAAACTTGGTCTGATTATGTTGAACATTGAAAGTTTTTTGTAAAGCATCTGTTTCAGTATGTCAGCACACTGACTGGGTATGAGCTCGTTTGAGTATGGAAGTGTGTATGTCTGTTTACTTACGCAGACCGTCCCTCCACATCAAGCTTGGTTGGGATGATACCCTTCTTGCTTAAAACAGAAACCGCCTTGTCCACTTCCCCACGTTCCACTGCCTTCATCAGCCGATCATCGTACTTGTTCCAGTCAGTGTTCTGACAATGACAACAAAAAAACTATCAGATACATAGTCTAGGAGAATTATTGATTGAAATGATCAGAGATTAGGAACTATGAATTTGCTTGTAATGAATTTTATGTAAAAGAAGAATTGTGTGCTGAATTCGGTTGCCAACAAACAACCGAAAGTAAACATACTATGAATAATTTTGCCATTTACCATCAAATAGTTAAATCACGGCGTTATTTTAAAGAGGAATGAAACAAAACCTAAAGCAGCAATTACAAGTTGTTCTTAGAAAGAAGTACCTACAAAGTGCATGGAGGTGCATTTCAGCCAGCGGCTCATCTTGGGTGAGTGGAGCTGGTCCTTGCACCGTGCTACCGAAAAGGTTGCCAGTGTTACGGTTTTAAAAAACAAAAATGGAGGGGGAAAACTATAAAAATCTCCTCAATGCACTCAACCAGTGAGTGCAGCAAAAAAAATAAAAAAAATTTAAAAAAGCGTTCGGAACGGAGGTCCTCTTATAAAAGGCTCATCCCTCTGGAGTTTTCTTCATTTGAGGAATATTCAAGCATTTCTGGGTTCCTTACAGGCTCTACCTGTAAATTCAACACTGCACAGCAGTCGATTCCTTAAGGGAGGATAAGAAAGAGTAGAAAAGGAGGAAAGAAACTGAGGTGGAGAAGCAGTAGGGCCAGCCCCTGCCAGCCTTGGGACCTGCCCTGGCCAGCAACTGCAACTCCTCCTCGGGGTGGAAAGTCAACTCAGCTTGGCTACTTCTCAACTCTACCAAATGTCTTCCGCTGCACTTGTCTAAATCTTACATTGAGTTGCCTTACTCAGTTTTCCTTTGGAAAGTCTCTCTCCTCTTGTCCGGACTGCTTTCAGTCTGTCTGCAGACACTGGAAGTAAGCTGCTTATTAAGAGAGCCTCTCCCTTTCCCAGCTTCTTTTCACTGTCAGTGGTCTCATGCGTCTTAAACCCAAAACAAATGGCAAGGTCAGTCAAGCTCAATGGGGTAAACATGTGAGCTCTCCAGTTTAAATTATCACCCCCTCCCTGGTAAATAGCAATGGTGCAGACAGCCTGCAGACTGGCTACCACTTTTTTTGACTTGCAAACCTTTCTATAGTGACTGATTGGAAGACAGGAGCCAAGAATACATTCTTCACATTACTGCACCATGAGTAATGGCTGTAGTCTCCACTCCCAGCACGAGGGAAGGCCATCCAAAAGACACTGCTTACATTACCACCCCCACCGTACCCCTTACTTGTTTCCATCTGAAAATAATCATCTCAGAGGGGGATTAGGGTTTGCACATTTAAAGGTGTCCTGGCATTGATACTCATAGTATATTAGTTGGGCAAAGGCTGCTGTTGACCCGTCAATCTAAAGAGTGAGATGCTTTTACAAAGCCCTGTGATCTGAGTTCCACGGTAGCAAGGTTATAAGTCAGCCTTTTTAAAACCAGTTGTCTGAGACTGCAGCTCAGTCACATACTAATACCACCACAGACAGAGTTCAGAGTTCACTTGATTTACATGAAAAGTCACATGTAAAATAAGAGTGAAAAAGACAAGGGGAGTATTCAACGGACAGAATTTTCAGGTCAGAGTAGACTCGTGTTACTGGCCTCAGTTCAGGAGTGATGTAAACAGAGGAGCCCTGAAATCCACAAACATGCACGATCCTCCTCCGCATGACATGTCATATGAAGAAGTGGGTGTCAATTTACGAAAGCTGCTCACCCTAGCATGGAGACAAAGGTGCCAAAATGGCACCTAGCCACACGCCTCACTGTAAAGCACATCACAAAAATATCTAACACGGGTTGCTTGTGTGTGTATTTGTTTGTCAGTCTGTTTATGTACTAGATAATAATAGGGCTGTTAGCAAGCAAACAAAAAAACGAAACAAAAAAAACATTGAGCTACCAGGAGAACTGGCGATATAGACAAATACAACACACATTTTCAGAAATCTTGCACCACATGATATCCATTCATTACGGACTATGGACACAAACTGGTGACATCAGAGCAATTTCTCAGGACCACATCCGATTTTTTTGTGGAAAAATCGACCACCCCAAAATGAGGATGAGGAGAGCCAACTGCAATCATGGCAAGCAGAGGAGATAGTGAAGTTTTTTTTTTGGCATTTTCGGAAACCATAACAGGGTGTACTATGGGCCAAAACTAAGACCTCTCTCTCGCAGAGACGTCGTCGACACTGCCGAGACTGATCAGTTGCAGTGACTCTGGGACCCGGGAGACCAAACTTGCGCTCTTACCAGAAAGATGTCTGGGAGATGTCTCCAGACAACGTGACAACCAATTCACCTGGAAGTCGTTGATATAGGCATATATACAGTATACATTGTATAATGTGACCCTCCAGCGCAAAAACGATCGGAAGTCCCACCGATCAGCTGTGCTTTGAGCTACATACATTTTCTAAAAAGCCAAAACTGATTTTCAATGATTTATATATTGTGGGAATTGGGTAACATTTGGTGACAATATGTCAATTTAAAGATCGGAAGGATTGTTTCAGCGTTAGCCTAGCAACAAGAATGTTTTGTTTACATCATGAGGGACTGCATGACGCTCTCTTTTTAGGTCATACGTGTAATGACATACCGTAATTTTATGTATAACGCGCACCCCCAAAGTTGTCCTCAAAATTCTGGAAAACCCTTCTACCTATGTATAATGCATTTTTACAATCCATGATTTTGCATATGATCAAAATATGAAGTATTATCTGTATTTTGTTAGTTTTTTTTCAAATAATTATTCTGACGTTAAGCACTTTATTTGAACACTTTTATTTCGTAAATTTGAAAGCACACAGTTATGCTCATATGTTCGATTACCCAGGCATAATTTGTAAGATGGGTACAATTCTTTAAAGAAAACAAGAAGGACCAGGCGAAACGCATTTCAAGCATTTCAGAAAAGCATTATCATTAAACAAAACATAAGCATAAAGAAATTGATGATGGTTGTTGTTCGGTCAGTTATATTTAAATTCTGCCAAGCTATGTAAACATATGAGCACAGCTGTACATATGTACCCGTGTCATATCAGAATCAGAATCAGAATCATCTTTATTTGCCAAGTATGTCCAAAACACACAAGGAATTTGTCTCCGGTAGTTGGAGCCGCTCTAGTACAACAGACAGTCAATTTACAGAACACTTTGGAGCCATAAAGACATTAACAAAAAACAACAATTGTGCAAAAAGATGCAGAGTCCTCAGTTCGAATGGCTAATATCGCAATAGTCCGGTGCAATGACCATTGTGCAAAGGGCACTGAGACTTCAAGGAGTGTATGCGGTTTAAAGTGACGAGTAGTGCGATAATCTGGGACAATGGTTGTGCAAATGTTACAGATACTCCTCAATCAGTGTGCAAATGGAGCAGATACTACTCTGGCATGAGTGGCCACTATATGCAAATAGTGCAGCACGGCGAGACAACTACAGTGAGTGCACGAGTAATACATAATACAGAAATGTGACAACGAACTCAAGTCAAAAAATTGCCAGCTTGTTGTAATGGAATTGTAAGTTAGCTGTTCAAGAAGTTGATTGCAAGAGGGAAGAAGCTGTTGGAATGTCTACTAGTTCTAGTTTGCATTGATCGGTAGCGCCTACCTGAGGGAAGGAGCTGGAAGAGCTGGTGACCAGGGTGGGGAGGGTCCGAGAGGATTTTGCACGCCCTTGTCTTAGTTCTGGCAGCGTGCAAGTCCTCAAGGGTGGGTAGGGGGGTACCGACAATCCTTTCAGCAGTTTTGATTGTCCGTTGCAGTCGGAGTTTGTCCTTTTTTGTAGCAGCACCAAACCAGACTGTGATGGAAGAACACAGGACTGATTCGATGACCGCTGTGTAGAACTGTCTCAGCAGCTCCGGTGGCAGGCCATGCTTTCTCAGAAGCCGCAGGAAGTACATCCTCTGCTGGGCCTTTTTGAGGACGGAGTTGATGTTGGTCGCCCACTTCAGGTCCTGGGAGATTCCCAGGAACTTGAAGGTCTCGACGGTTGACACAAGGCAGGTGGACAGCGTGAGGGGCAGCTGTGGCGAAGGATGCCTCCTGAAGTCCACGATCATCTCTACAGTCTTGAGCGTGTTCAGCTCCAGGTTGTGTCGGCCGCACCACAGCTCTAGCCGCTCCGCTTCCTGTCGATATGCAGACTCGTCACCGTCCTTGATGAGGCCGATGACAGTGGTGTCATCTGCAAACTTCAGGAGTTTGACAGTCGGGTTCGCTGAGGTGCAGTCGTTCGTGTAGAGAGAGAAGAGCAGCGGAGAGAGGACACAACCTTGGGGCGCCCCAGTGCTGATGCTGCGTGTGGATGAGGTGGCCTCCCCCAGCCTGACCTGCTGTGTCCTGCCCGTCAGAAAGCTGTAAATCCACTGGCAGATGGCAGGTGAGACGCTGAGCTGGAGAAGCTTGGATGAAAGGAGTTCAGGGATGATGGTGTTGAACGCTGAGCTGAAGTCCACGAACAGGATCCTCGCGTAGGTCCCTGCACTGTCGAGGTGTTCTAGGATGAAGTGCAGTCCCATGTTGACTGCATCATCCGCAGATCTGTTCGCTTGGTAGGCAAACTGCAGGGGGTCCAGCAGGGGACCTGTGACACTCTTGAGGTGGTCCAGCACAAGACGTTCAAAGGACTTCATGACCACAGATGTCAAAGCGACAGGCCTGTAGTCATTCAGACCCGAGATTGCAGGTTTCTTGGGGACTGGGATGATGGTGGAGCGTTTGAAGCAGGATGGAACTTCGCACATTTCCAGTGATCTGTTGAAGATCTGAGTGAAGACTGGCGCGAGCTGGTCCGCGCAGACTTTGAGGCAGGATGGAGACACGTGGTCCGGGCCTGCCGCTTTGTTAATCTTTTGTTGTTTGAAGATGCGTCTCACATCCTGTTCATGGATGGTTAACGCAGAGGTCAGAGGTGTGATTGTGGTCGCGGGTGCGGCCGGATTGGTGTGTGGTGTGAAACTGTCCTTTTCAAATCTGCAGTAGAAGGTATTCAAGTCGTTGGCTAGTGTGCTATTGTTCTCAGCTTGGGGGGATCGTCGCTTGTAATTAGTCAGCGACTGGAATGCATGCCAGACTGATTTAGAGTCGTTTGCGCTAAACTGTTTTTCCAACTTTGCTGTATAGATCCTCTTTGCAATGTTAATTTCTTTGGTCAGCTGGTTTCTAGCTCGATTATACAGGGCCCTGTCCCCGCTCTGATATGCGTCCTCCTTAGCTTGGCGAAGCTGCTTAAGTTTAGCAGTGAACCACGGCTTATTGTTGTTGAATGTGCGAAATGATTTTGTTGGAACACAGACCTCTTCACAGAAACTGATATAGGATGTAACAGTGTCCGTATATTCATCCAGGCTGCCAGCTGAATTTTCAAAGACACTCCAGTCTGTGCAGTCTAAGCAGCTTTGAAGTTCCATCTTGGCTTCATTTGTCCACTTTTTGACTGTTTTCACTGTAGGCTTCGCACATTTAAGTTCTTGCCTGTACGTCGGTATTAAGTGAATTAAGCAGTGATCAGACGAGCCCAAGGCTGCACGAGGTATAGCACGGTATGCGTTTTTTACCGTGGTGTAGCAGTGGTCTAAAGTATTATTTTCCCTGGTAGGACAGTCGATGTGCTGCTTGTATTTAGGGAGTTCGTGGTTGAGTTTAGCTTTGTTAAAGTCCCCAAGAATAATGAGGGGTGAGTCGGGGTGTTTTTTTTCAATTTCGTTGACTTGATCGGCGAGCGTTAGCAATGCGGCGTTCGTGTTAGCTTGAGGCGGAATATAGACGCCAGCGAAAATGAATGATGCGAACTCACGTGGCGAGTAGAATGGTTTACAATTTAAGAATAGCGACTCCAAATGCGGGCTGCAGTGTGTGCTGATCACCGTGACGTCCGTACACCATTTTTTCGTTGATATAGAGGCATATCCCACCGCCCTTTGTTTTCCCCGATGATTCCATGTCGCGGTCCGCTCGATGAATGTGGAAACCGGGAAGCATAATGCCGGCATCAGGTACAGCGTCGCAAAGCCAGGTCTCCGTGAAGCACATGGCCGCGGAACGTCCGAAGTCTTTACGTGTCTTTAACAGAAGATGAAGCTCGTCCATTTTGTTGGGTAGGGAGCGTACATTCGCGAGGTGGATCGACGGGAACGCCAATCTGTGTCCTCTCTTGCGGAGTTTCACCTGAATGCCGGCTCGCTTCCCTCTGTGGCGCCGCTTCCGTCTCCATGCGCCGAAAACCGCGGACGCCGCTCCGGTGAGTAACTCTGGGAAAAAACTGAGCGGATATTCGAAAGTTGGTGACAGAAAGTCTGGAGTAGACTCCTTGATGGTTAGCAGGTCTCCCCTTGTGTAAGTGAGTCGTGTAAGGTCTCCAAAGACGGACGAAAAACACAAAAACAAAGACAATACTAGAGAGCGCGTTACCGAGGCGACCACACTGGTAGGCGCCATCTTGCATTTCATATTGGAATGAAAGTGTAGGTAACACTTTTTTTATAACCACTAGGTGGCGGTGGCATTTTGGAATGAAAGTGTACACCTTTTCATAACCATTAAATGGCGGCATACATTTATAGAATGTGAAATTTTTTTTCCATGTTCCCCTATACCTATATATATATATATATATTACACGCACTATTGACTTCTGACAATTGTTTGGGGGGGGGGGATGCGCATTATACACGAGAAATTACGGTATATTTGAAATAAATCCGGGGCTGCATAGAACCCCAAGCTTTCTGGTGATAATACACATGCTTTCTTTTATTTTGTGCGTGGCAGCAGTTGATTAGTGTCGTTGATTTCCCGTCGTCAGACTTCTCAGAGATTTTGCTGTACCCTCTAAATAAAAGCTTTTTATTTTTTTAGGCATTAAGGTATGAAATTCACATTAATTCCAACTGGGAAGTAATCTATACTTATTTTTCTGGTGTTTGAATCATCTGAAAAATCTATCTTTTTCCATGCAACTTCCGATCAGTTTCATGCTGGAAGGTCACAAATAAATGCATAATTTATATGTATAATGTATGCATGTATACGTGCGTGTGTGTGTGTGTGTGGGTGTGTGTGGGTGTGCATTTTCAGTCATCAAATGAGGAAAAATACTTAACCTCCATAATACTGGGGCGATCATTGTGATATGGGTGATCAGGGTGACCTGGCCATTAGTAGAGATGTCCACATATATTTTGGTGACAACTGATTGCAGTTTTGTGACATTAAGGTATGAAAAAGTTTTTTCTCTATAGTGACCACATGTAGGAGTCTTGAATGAACGTTGGATTTCACCACGACTCCTTGGCGACCCGGCTAGTCTCCAGGAGACTACAGGAGAAGTCACAGAGACGTCTCCACAAGCTGCGGAGAGTGAAGACTATTGAAAACAGGTCATCAACTAGTCTCCAGGCCAGTGAGATCGGGGTCTAAGAATAAACATATTATATTGAGATTGTTCAAGTTGGGAACTTTACTAAATGCCCATTTAGTTATACTGGTGTATTAAAAACAATATACAGTGGAACCTTGATAAACCGGACCCCGATATAACGGATATCGGATAAAACAGACCGTCGGGACCAAACAGTGTGTCCCAGTTTCTTAGTTTCTATTTGTCACTTAAACTGCAGTTGACAAATTCTGTTAGTTCCAGAATTGGCCGTGGTTGTTTACTGGCACTGTAGCGCAATAAGAAGAGACACGCAGATATGTGTTTCTGGGTCATAGATAGCCAATATGACTATATCCAACTAGCAGTTGAAAATTAGGAAGTACCTATTCTTCGGGGCTCATGAAAGGGACTCACGTCAACAATGTCCACATAAACACACTTTTCAAACATTTTCAAGTTTGTTTTTATATTTATTTACAATAACTTTGTAATGTTAAAAAAAGAAAAGGCTTAAAACATTTTTAGGCCACAAGATAAATTTCCCAACGTACAGGCGTACGAGAGGGTAGACTCCCTCCGCCTTTGGGTGAGGGGACGGGTCCTGACTGTTGTTTGTGCCTATGCACCAAACAGAAGTTCAGAGTACCCACCCTTTTTGGAGTCCTTGGAGGGGGTGCTGGAGAGCGCTCCCGCTGGGGACTCCATCGTTCTGCTGGGGGACTTCAATGCTCTCGTGGGCAATGACAGTGAGACCCGGAAGGGCGTGATTGGGAGGAACGGCCCCCCCGATCAGAACCCGAGCGGTGTTCTGTTGTTGGACTTCTGTGCTCATCACGGCTAGTCCATAACGAACACCATGTTTAAGCATAAGGGTGTCCACACGTGCACTTGGCACCAGGACACCCTAGGTCGCAGTTCGATGATCGACTTTGTGGTCGTGTCATCGGACTTGCGGCCGCATGTCTTGGACACTCGGGTGAAGAGAGGGGCGGAGCTGTCAACTGATCACCACCTGGTGGTGAGTTGGCTCTAATGGTGGGGGAAGATGCCGGCCCGACGTGGCAGGCCCAAACGTATTGTGAGGGTCTGCTGGTAACATCTTGCGGAATCCCCGGTCAACTCCCACCTCCGACAGAACTTTGCTCATGTTCCGGGGGAGGCGAGGGACATCGACTCCGAGTGGACCATGTTCCATGCCTCCATTGCTGAGGCGGCCGACTGGAGCTGTGGCTGTAAGGTGGTTAGTGACTGTCGTGGCGGCAATCCCCGAACCCGTTGGTGGACACCAACAGTGAGGGATGCTGTCAAGCCGAAGGCCTTTTTGGCCTGTGGGACTCCTGAGGCAGCTGATGGGTACCGACTGGCCAAGCGGAATGCAGCTTTGGTGGTCGCTGAAGCAAAAACTCGGGCCTGGAGGAGTTCGGTGAGGCCATGGAGAAAGACTTGTGGACGGCTTCGAAGAAATTCTGGTCCACCATCCGGCGTCTCAGGAGGGGGAAGCAGTGCACCATCAACACTGTGTATAGTGGGGATAGGGCGCTGCTGACCTCGACTCGGGACGTTGTGAGCCGGTGGGGAGAATGCTTCGAAGACCTCCTCAATTCCACCGACACGCCTTCCCATGAGGGAGCAGAGTCTGGGTTCTCTGAGGCGGGCTCTCCTATCTCTGGGGTGGAGGTCACCGAGGTGGTTAAAAAGCTTCTCGGTGGCAAGGCCCCGAGGGTGGATGATGTTTGCCCGGAGTTCCTCAAGGCTCTGGATGTTGTAGGGCTGTCCTGGTTGACCCGCCACTGCAACAGTGCCTTTGGATTGGCAGACTGGGGTGGTGGCCCCCCTTTTTAAGTATCTTGGGGTCTTGTTCACAAGTGAGGGAAGAATGGAACGGGAAATCGACAGGCGGATCGGTGCAGCGTCTGCAGTGATGCGGACTTATTATCAATCCGTTGTGGTAAAGAAGGAGCTAAGCCAGAAGGCGAAGCTCTCGATTTACCGGTCGATCTACGTTCCTACCCTCACCTATGGTAGCTGTGGGTCGTGACTGAAAGAACAAGATCTCGGATACAAGCGGCCGAAATGAGTTTCCTCCTCAGGGTGTCTGGGCTCTCCATTAGAGATAGGGTGAGAAGCTCTGTCATCCGGGAGGATCTCAGAGTAGAGCCGCTGCTCCTCCACATCGAGAGGAGCCAGATGAGGTGGCTGGGGCATCTGTTTCGGATGCCTCCCGGATGCCTCCCTGGTGAGGTGTTCCGGGCACATCCCACCGGGAGGAGACCCCGGGGACGACCCAGGACATGCTGGAGAGACTACATCCTTCGGCTGGCCTGGGAACGCCTCGGGATCCCCCCGGAAGAGCTGGATGAAGTGGCTGGGGAGAGGGAAGTCTGGGCGTCCCTGCTAAAGCTTCTGCTTTCCGACCTGACCTCGGATAAGCGGTAGAAAATGGATGGATGGCTGGATGGATGGAAGATACATTTCGTGTAATAAGTTATATGGGTGCATATAGCCACAAAAAAAAAAAAAAAAAAATTATAATTTTTTTTTTTTTAATAAAAGTGCGCTTCAATGTACCGGACAATCGGCTAAAACGGACAACCCTCTCCCCCTATTAATCTGTTGTATCGAGATTCCACTGTACAGTACTGTGGTACCTTGACTCATGACTATTTGTTCCATGACTGGGCTTCTAACTCATTGTACTCATACCTCAAATTCTGCCTTGCAACACCAAGCGAAAATAAATAAAATCAGACCAGTGGCAGCATACTGAGAAACTACTTTCTGTGTGTTTCCATGATGTTTGTATCAAAGTATTGCGATTATTATTTTGTATTATCTATCGCACACAATATGAATTCTTAATGATTGCTATTGCCATTCGGACTAAAAACATTTTGGCATAACATGAAAAATGGATGCTGCCTCTTCAACTGTGAAGGAGAAGCACGTTCTATCATCATCCATCCATCCATTTTCTGAGCAACTTCTCACTAGGGTCGCGGGCGTGCTGGAGCCTATCCCAGCTATCATCGGGCGAGAGGCGGGGTACACCCTGAACTGGTTGCCAGCCAATCGCAGGGCACATACAAACAAACAACCATTCGCACTCACATTCACACCTACGGGCAATTTAGATTTGTCAATTAACCTACCACACGTTTTTGGGATGTGGGAGGAAACCGGAGTGCCCGGAGAAAACCCACGCAGGCACGGGGAGAACATGCAAACTCCACACAGGCGGGGCCGGGATTTGAACCCCGGTTCTGTGAGGCACCAGTCGTCCACTGTGCTGCCCAACTAACATCAAAATAGTTAAATACTGCTAAACCTTTTTTGAAGGGACAAGTAATGGTAACTTTTCACATTTCTATGTTAAAATTAAAGCTTTATACTTGCCTTGTTTGCATGCATCTAAAAGGTAACATCACCATAGGTAGTTGCTATTACAAGACAGTGACCTTGTAACATGTTAGTAATATCTGACACATGCAAGGTGTTTTAACTATTCACACACTTGTTCCCTGGGAATATTTCAGCGTACAGCCTGTCATTCTTAACTCGTATTATCAATAGAATTTACACAGATCTGATCTGCGTTATCGGCCGATAATTAGCATTTTATGCTGATTGGCTTCATGTCATAAGTCGCAGATACGATCAATGATGTCAGCGATCGGCTGCGCACGAGACATTTAACTCCGTGTCTTCGTCGCGTATGAATCCAAAAGCTAGTTTCTTTTTAGCCTTGTCACGTGTCTTGTTGCGCAGTACTGTAACTATCTGACGGCCAATAAAGTTTTTTCAATCTTGTCGGTGAAAAAACACGTCAGTGTGTCACTATTTTGCGGTGTCTCAGACAAACAACACGCAAGTTATTTGCAGTCTGTCCACAACTGAAGTACGTCGTGGGGAACGTCATGTAAATGCTTCAACACAACAAATTTGATCGAGCACTTGAAGAATGTACACGAGAAGCATGCCACGTTCAAGCAACGCGGCGTGGGGGGGGTGGGGTCAAACGGACAAACTCTGGACAATACCCGTCCATATAGCTGGGACAGTGAGAAAGTTAGAGTAAGCATGTCATAAACAGTATTTTATTAAAGTAATTTAATTGGAATAAATTAATTACAGTAAGTTAGCACCCATTATTTCTGTCAGTTGTAATGTTGATTTGACCTAAACTTATGTCAGTGACCAATCCTTGAATGCCCCCTAGAGGTCATTGGTGTTTTAACTTTGGTCTAAAATGCTAGAGAATAATTTGAGCTGGGACGAACGGACAACTCCAGCACGCCCGCAACCCTTGTGAGGATAAGCTGTTCCAAAAATGGATGGATGGATACAGTATACAGTACACAAGTATATACAATAAATGAACAAGTCATGTAAATAGACACATTGCTCCATCTTGTGATCGGATCGGTGATGTTTTTATTTATTTATTTATTTTTAAACTTGCTGATCGGCCCCAAAGATCCTGATCGTGTAAAGCCTAATTATCAACCCCTCAGTACAGACTAACTCGTCAAGCCACGTTGGTTTCCTGCTTCTCTCCCAGCTGAACTAATGGGTCTCTAATGTCTTGACTGATTAAATCACTGGCAACAAATAGAAAGCCAGTCATCTAATAACAGCCTACTGCCAGGACACAAGCACAAAGCTGGAGGCTAATATGTAAACTAACACTGTCAAACTACTGATGTTACAGATGTGGTTTCCCAAGGTTATGACGAAGGTGGTGAAAATGATCATAGTAGAATATGACATACTGTATCTATCTATTTTAGCTTTATGACGATGTTATGAAATGTCAAAGTCTAATGGGGGAAAGCTTGACAGCCCTTTGACAGTGTTAGCATTTCAGCTTTTTCAAGAAATA
Organism: Phyllopteryx taeniolatus; assembly: GCF_024500385.1. NCBI lineage: Eukaryota > Metazoa > Chordata > Actinopteri > Syngnathiformes > Syngnathidae > Phyllopteryx > Phyllopteryx taeniolatus. The sequence goes on along the minus strand of NC_084503.1, from coordinate 10,916,277 downwards.
TATTTTTATATTATAAATCACGTTGAAATACATTAAAATTTTTTCGGTGGGAGGATTTAAGGCTTTATTAGACCATACTGTACAAACACCTATTCCAATGAAGTTGGGATGTTGTGGAAAAACAAATACAATGGTTTGCAAATCCTTTTCAACCTATATTAAATTGAATAAACACCAAAGACAAAGATATTTAATGTTCAAACAAATGAACTTTTTTTGTTGCAAATATTTGCTCATTTTGAATTTGATGCCTGCAACACATTCCAAAAAAGCTGGGAAAATGTTTTTAAAATGCAGCGCGAGCAAAACTGAAATCGGTTGTACTTTATTGAAGTATTTAACAATGCACTCACGTTATTTTATGATCAATCCTCATCCACAAAACCATCAAAGTCCTCATCTTCTGTATCCGAAATGAACAACTGGGCAAGTGCGCCATCAATCACGCCAGGTTCCCTCTCGTACTCGTCGGAGTAAGTCTCGTTGCCGTGCGGCTCCTCAGAAATGATGCCGGCTTTTACAGTGCAAGCAGACACGTTAGTCCAAGCATCCACAATCCATTCGCAAATTGTGGCGTAACTCGCCCGGCGCTGCCTCCTAGTCTTAGTAAAGCTGTGTTCGCCATCTGTCATCCATCGCTCCCACGCTCCTCACAACTTCACTTTGAACGCCCTGTTTACACCGTCTTCTTGACATGGCGAAGCTCGTTTTCCTGCTTCCTCCACCTGAGAACCATGGATTCGTTGATCTTAAATTCTCTCGCGGCTGATCGATTCCCATGTTCCTCCGCGTAACTGATAGCTTGCAGTTTAAACTGTGCTGCGTAAGCGTGTCTCTTCGTAGGTGCCATTTTCTGGGGCCCTTAGCCAAACCGATGTTGTTTTGCACAATGCACACCCGGCACTATATACCTACTGGGGGTGTGCCTTTAGAGTCCTCTTTCACACGCACCCATTCCCCTTTCCTCTATATAAGCAGCGTGTCGGCAGGAAATGCTCCCAGTCAAGCGGAGCGCTCATCAAAGTCACACAACATTTACAGAATTTGGAACTCAGCGCACACATAAGGCGCGCCGCATTATAAGGCACTCAGTCCATTTTGGAGAAAATTTAAGACTTTTAAGTGCGCCTTATGGTCGTGAAAATACGGTACACTATCAAGTTGGCATAGCTTAAAGCCATGTTTAGAAGAATGGAGGCTTTGAAATAGACGCACAAGCTAATGACATCAAAAGGGGGCACACCGTAGATAGGGACACAAGAACCTGTGAACCTTTTGATGATATTGTGGACCGTTGATGATGAAATCCCTAAATTACTTGCAATTGTACATTGAGGAACATTGTCCTTAAACTGTTCGACTATTTTCTCACGCAGTTGTTCACAATGTGGTGAACCTCGCCCCATCTTTGCTTGTGTATGACTGAGCAATTTAGGGAAGCTCCTTTTATACCCAATCATGGCACCCACCTGTTCCCAATTAGCCTGTTCACCTGTGGGATGTTCCAAACAGGTGTTTGATGAGCATTCCTCAACTTTCTCAGTCTTTTCTGCCACCTATCCCAGCTTTTTTGGAATGTGTTACAGCCATAAAATTCAAAGTTAATGATTATTTGCTAAAAACAATGACGTTTATCAGTTTGAATATTAAATATCGTGTCTTTGTAGTGTATTCAATTAAATATAGGTTGACCATGATTTGCAAATCATTGTATTCTGTTTTTATTTATGTTTAACACAATGTCCCAACTTCATTGGAATTGGGGTTGTAACTTGTTCACCTGTGCAATGTTCGAAACGGGTGTTTTTCCCTTTTTTTTTTTTCCCCCACTCACATTTTAGTCCGCCATGGAGTAACACGCACACTTACATCTGTGTGTGGATGGTAGATGTGTGGGATGGATCTAGCTGCCAGCATTCAATGAGTACAAAACAGCCTATGACGTCAACGACGGTGACACCCCCCCGCCGAAAGGCGACTCATTTCCATGTATATGAACAGGCAGCCAAGGATGCTGCGTGCAGTGAGGAGGAAGTTTGCCCTGAGAGTAGACTTAAAGGAAGAAGAAAGTTAAGCTTTCCCAAACATTTCTGGGACGAATTGTGCCGAGGTCTGGCTGCCTTGGCAGATCACTCACACTGCTGTGGCTCTGTTTGGGAGCAAGCGGCTGCTTTGCGGAAAATCTTGCCTTGTGGGTAGCCGGTAGTTTTACCTTACAGCCAAAACCAGGGCTACACTTTGGTCTTTACGGCCAAGAATCGGTCAGCGACGACGGTACGCAACGCCAGCCAGCGGCACAGACCCAAAGTGCGGCGGGGAAAAATATAATAAATATATTTTTTTAAATGTTTAAAAACAAAAACCTGGAGCTGGCTAGCTGGCTAGGTCGTAACCTAGCACCCCGAGAGGTCAGGAATCAGACCCGAACAAAAGCTTTCCAAGAGGCGGGCCAAGAGCTTCTCCTTTTAAACTTCCCGGGAGACAAACAGGAAGGGGAGGAGTGGACCCACCCCAGTTGCTGATGAGCGTGGAAGTTTCTTTGTGTGCTAATTTTCTTTAAAAAAGAATTTGGGGTGACTAACTTTTTACACTTACTCTCGTATACCATGCTTGGCCCATAATTTTTTACCTAGTCTTGAGGTACAGAAAATAACTTTGTCATGAATTGTCACTCACTGCAGGATAAACATGACTTATTGTGTAATTTAAAACTTATTTTCATCTCCACCCTAATACTATTCTTCTGTATATTTGTTCAAAAACAGAAGGAATGCTAGGGAACATGCTTAACAGACATCAGTATTAAAATCAGATTTCAATATTTTGCATCAATAATTTGTCAGTCCTGAGATTACCCTCTTGCGGGTGCTTTTGCTTCACTGTTCACCAACTGAGGAAAACCCTTGTCTGGGGTTGTATGTTGTAGTTGATAACAGAACCTTCAAAAGTATAACAAAGCCTTTAAAGAGAATTCATCTCTTTAAAGGCTTTGTTATACGCGCGGGGGTGGCGACCGTGCTGATGTCACTGCGGCTATCCCCCACACACTTCGCCTTTATACTCGAGCGCAACCCACGCGCGCAGTTTTGAAAATGTACTGCAGTTCATCTCCAAGTCGGAGGTGTCGCTACGGCTGGTATTGGCTAGAACACCACAGGGTGGAGTTTCCACTGCATTTTTGGGCCATTTTCGGTAGCAGTTAGTTTTTACTTTCCTTTCCGTAACAAGGATCAAAGCAACAACAATGGCGACCGTGGACCAGTGTCTGCTAGAACAAATGGACCTAGATGACCAGATGATACGTTTACTTATGCTGCAAAATCGATCAATGCGGCGGGCGCTGTAGGTGGTATATGGAACAGGGGAACGCTGCGTACATCATCACAGCATGTGACTAAAACGGACGAATCACGAGAGATGATCTCCGCGGCATTCTACACGCAGCAAACATTTTTGCAGGGTGCACGTCAAATGACGCATATGGGCCGGGCCGCGAGGCCCAATGCGCCGGTTACGTCATGCAATGCGGGCGTTGTCGGCTGTGCGAGTGCGGGAGTATAAAGAGGTCTTAATAGACCAATTTGTGGCTTTGCAGATCCAATTTATCGAGCTATTGCTAATTATGTTAGCCCAGCCCTTCTGTTTTTGGGTGGTTGCACCCAGTGGGTGTGTGTGAGTTACTTCTCTTTGTCTTGAGAAGGGAGGATGGGGTGTCCCGGATTTGCCTGACGGCCATTTTGTCCTTTGAATGAAGGTTTGGAGTTCCGTCCTTTTTGGGTAATCAGCGATATTCGTTAGATCCCCAATGGCAGATTTCAGCTCCTCCCAAATATTTTCAATTCGCTTGAAATCAGGACTCCTTGCTGTCCATTTTAAAACTTTTTTGCCTTTTCAACCATTCAGAGGTGCTTTTGGATATGTGCTTTGGGTCTTTGTTTGTTGATCTTTGCCTTAAAAAAATAAAATAAAATAAAATTTTAAAACCCTTAAAAGCTTCATTGCATCGTCTGGAAACAGTGTTTGTGTGCATTGCCAAAAAGCTCTTTTTTTGTTTCATCTGTTGTTTATCATTTGCTCTTTTATATCAAAATAGTTCTCAATAGAAAAATGTTTTACTTGAGTCATTTTCCTCAGGAGATATTCCACATTTAGTACTGAAACTTCATGAGTGCCATTAATGGTGAGCAGGACTGTAAGTGAAAGCCTTGCCAAATTATAAACATTTATTATATTTATTAGAGATACTCTTCCACTTACTAACATGAGCCTGAATGGACATGTAATCAGGTTAATGTCTGCTGGTAAAGTAGTACTTGTGTTTATGTTGATGATATATTGTTACAAGGATTGCCAATTTATAACATGGACATGTTCATAGTTACAAATTGCTCAGAAATGTTTAATGCCCATTACATTATTACAAATAAGCTTCTTCAAATCTTTAGTGTCTATATATTATCCATCCATCCATTTTCTGTACCGCTTATCCTCACTAGGGTTTCGGGCGTGCTGGAGCCTATCCCAGCTGTCTTTGGGGGAGAGGCGGGGTACATCCTGAACTGGTCGGCAACCAATCGCAGGGCACATATAAACAAACAACCATTCACACTCACATTCACACTCACGGGCAAACTAGAGTCTTCAATCAACCTACCATGCATGTTTTGGCATGGTCCTCACTGTGAACCAGATGTGCTCACCAGTTGTGCACCGTGCCGCCTACATAATATTATTTCGAGAATAATCTTTTTAACATTGTAGTTTAGAGTTATTTTTTTATTTTTTACATTATGCTTGAGTTAGTTGAACAACATTAGAATGTAGAAATGTGAATGGCGAGGTTTACAATTATACCAAAATGAGCTATGTGGTGAAATTTCAAAAGGTATAAACCAGTGGTCAGCAATTAATGGCCCATGGGCCAGCTACAGCGCTCACGTCACACAGTATTTCAGCACCTGATTGGCCGCATAACCCAGGTGACGACGTCACAAGTATACACTGATTGGCTTACTTGCCCACATGACCGAAATGCGGCGTTCAATGCGAAAGTAATGTTTACGAGACGCCGGCTGCGCTGGCTGGAACTGTTTGTCAGGGGTTTACGTCAATCGCCCAATTAAAAAAATCTATAGTTGTGACAACTTATATGAATTGCAGGAAAAATCGTCAATTTGAACATAAATCGCCTGTCTGAGCGTCGCTTTGTAATCAAATGGTGAGAGGTGCCCCTTGCGTCGGCTTCCTCCCCTCAAGCAATACAAAGCCCAGCAGACATCCGGCAGCCATGATGGACCTCCACTTCATGCAGCCAACGTCCCGTGCACTTCACAGCAAACATCCCGTCCACTCCGCATAGCCCACATCCCGGTTGCAAATTCGTTGCAGATGAGACAAGTTGGCTTGGCATTTATAAACGCAGCTAGGATGAACGCATACTTTTATTTCCATTCTTCTGGATCGTGATAAACTATTATTACTCTTGTTTTCTGTGAAGTTTGATCTAAATGAGCTTGTTCTCGACGTAGTCAAGAATGAGATGGCTCGAGCGGACACCGCCGATTACAAATCTGAAAATGGCCTGTTTAAACATCACAACTAATAAGAAACATACAGGCATTTTTCTACCAAAGAGTCGAGATTTCGGTCACACCTTTTCTATTGATTTACACTGATTTCTGGACAAGTACATAAATTTGGGCTGATTTGCGACATAAAAAGTGGGATAAAATCCTTAATCCTTAACAGATTCTTAGAAACTAGGGCTCATTCTATGTTTCAAATATTTATCCAATAGTATCCTCTATTAAATTGAGTTATTAGAAAATTCATTAACCCAGTTACAGCTGGCCCTCTGAGGACAAGCATAATTTTTAAATTTCAATTCAAGACAATAATAATAATTAATTAAAATTAATTCATATTTTAGCTTTAGTCTTTGCATTAAAAAAAAGGCAATCTAAGCACACCAACAGTCGGAAATTTGAAGAGTCAAACCTACAGTTTAGCCGTATTCAAAATATAACTATGGTCATAGACGGAACTAGGTGAATAATGCAAATAAACTGCATAGAATGATATTTGCAATAAGTAGGGCGAGACCTTAATTCCTGTTAACACATTCCTGTGACACCAGATAAAGATCAGTTGAGAACAAGCATGTACAAACTTGCCCCAACTCATAACGATGGACCTGTGACTAGCAAATAACATTTGAGTATGACAAGTCTCCACCCTGCTTTACAAAACATAATAGCATAAGCACACTGCCAAGTTATTGGAGAAGCTATGTGGTACAATAAAGATCCCAGCAATAAAACTGAACTCTGCAAGGATTACAAAGTTCAGTGTGAAATTAAAACTGTTTGAAGGAATAATGGGAGAGCAAGATGAGTAGTATGGCCTGTTAATGATTGATTTGCCATTTATTACAACTTTGAGACAGTTAGAGCACAACATTTTGTTTGAAAAGCCATATAATGTAACTAGGTTTAATGTTGCACATGGGATACCGTTGCCTTGTTTTGCCCATTGCCTTGATTTTCCTCAGTTCTTTAGCATGTTTGCAGTACACATACGGAGTGGAATACAATGCCAACAAACAAAATGTACCTTAGTAACATTAGTGCAACAGAAATTAGTCAGAAAATGTCTATAATATAGCACCACTTTCTTTCTAATGCAGTCACGTAGGAACAGAAAGATGTGCCCGTGACCAGTATGACAGGGCCCAAGCGTGTCACAAATGTCAGATGAAAGATAAAACAACCATTTGTCCTGTATGTTTAATCCGTAGAGACAGAAAAACACAACAACGCGCGGAGCACAGCTTGATGAGGCTTTGTCTGAACCAAGTCACAACAGTTTGTTGAACATCAGCAGAACCTGTGTTCCTGCTGCTGAGCATGCCTAATACTCTACATACAGTGTGTGTGTGTGTGTGTGTGCGCGTGTGTTGCTATTGGCTGCAGCCCACCCAACGTGGGTCAATAAGCTCAGACCCACTCGCTATTCAATATCGATTCAGCAAATCCTCTAAATCGATACACCACCTGGCGCTTTGCATGTGATTCGCGTTGTATGGCTTTTGGTGCTGAGATTGTGCCGCTATGTGCTCCTTCTGTGCGTCTGCTAATGATCGATACCACCAATTTCCTTTGTGATACGATACTGCAAATACAGTCTCTCAAATAACTGAAGTAACCAAAGTATTGACATGTACTTTTGAGGATCGATCTTCTGGTGTCAGAGGCATCGACATTTCAGACGGACATTTGAGTCTTTTTATTTAATTATTTATGTATTTATTTAAATAAGAGATTGTATTGTTGGTGGCACGGTGAACGAATGGTTAGAGCATCTGCTTCACAGTTCTGAGGACCGGGTTTCAATTCCCGGCCCCGCCTGTGTGGAGTTTGCATGTTCTCTCCGTGCCTGCGTGGGTTTTCTCCGGGTACTCCGGTTTCCTCCCACATCCCAAAAACATACATGGTAGGTTTATTGATGCCTCTAAAATTTACAATTCCCAAAATAAAAATGTTTTACTTGACATACGTTTACATGGCATCAAAACTAAATATTTCCAAATTGTCAAAACATAAATTTTATTTATGAATTTCTACTTCTTAGTGAATCGATATCGGAGCAATTAAATGGATCGAATCGCAAATTAAGAATCTAAATCGAATCGAATTGTGAGGTTTTTAACAATGTCCAGCCCTATGTCTAGAATATGAAAACAAACATCTAAATGGTTGCTGTAAAAAAAACATTCCGCTCCCCGCCTGCAAAGCATGGGAACACAGTAAAACCAGAGATGACCTCATGGTAACCCCCTGTGGAGCCAGACAATAATCCTGAAAACACAGACTGTCACGCTACCACACATTCTATAGCCAACTACCGCATCCTTAAACAAACCTATTACTGCATGTTGTAGGAGTGTTTATCATGTACATAAAATGTAAGAAAAGACCCGTATTAACTATCACTGGTGAATACCTAGGTTACAAGTCAATACTTGGTTTAAACAAAAAAAAAAATTAAAAAATTAATTAAATAAAGCCACATACAATGCTACATACTGTATCTAAATGGACTGACCTTTAATAAGATTATTTTACACACTTGTGACTTCAGGACTAAGACTTTTTTTCTTGTCTGGCATAAAACCAACCCTCACATTAAAGGCAAACATCTTCCAACATTGTGAACAGAAATTTTATATATGAATATAATTTAACTGCAATATTATACAGTGCAAAAGAAATGCTATTTCAAGGCATGTATGTATGTATATTATGTGGTGTGTTATTTATGTCATTTTAGCCTAATAGTTTTAGTCCTACCTGGATTTTAGATCATTTCATTGAGATAATTTCTTTTACATTGATTCTGCTGTTTCATAATATTTTACTACTTTTAGTGTTTCCCAAGAGATAGCCCTCTGCGCAGGGAGCTGCGGTGGTCCGTGGCTGTGGTTTCTCATGGGGTCCCTGGATGCTGTGAGTGCGGGTACGTTCTGCACCGCTGCAATGGGTGCTCACTGCTGTTGGTTCATGTCCGCGGCCTATGGTAGTGCAGAGGGTTCCTTGAGATAGTGTTTCTTCACCTGGATGCTTCATACCCAGCATCAGGTTTCTTAGGTCATTTAGGTATGTTTTTTTTTTTTTACTAGTATATGTATGAGCGTGTATCTTTCATGCAAGTTCTTTTCACCTCTGTGTGTGTGCGCGTGCCAGTGTCCCTGAGGACAAGTGATTGGTGGGGGGGCAGGGGGCAGGGGTGATTTTAATTCATTTAAAGCACTTTGGGTTGCATTGCATTTAGGAAAAGTACTATATAAATAAATTGATTGATTGATGTTTTTCAAAAAATGTGGAAAGCTAAAAATGAACTGCTTCATTATGCATGAAAAATTCTTGTGATCAATAAAATTTTGAAACCCTGATCAAAGATTGTGGCTGGTAGATTACTTATAAGGAGCCGGTAGTGATTTAGCCCTTGACTTCAGCTAATACTGGTATCTTCTGTTGATATGATAGAAATGAATAAAGTTATTTCTTGGACATTGGAAACTAATCTGTTAGGCTCTGAACCCCTCGTGTTGCAGGGACAACTCAGGAACTTGACAATTGTCTAAGTCTCTAGTCAATAAACTAGACTGAAAATGATATGAACAACATTTATTAGTAAATACAGCTCCAGGACTACTCCTTCAACAGTCACCACATGGTGGTGGAGGGGTTTGTGTGTAACACTAATCCTAGGAGCTAAATTGTCTCGTGCTTTGTGCCCCAGGCATGGTCACCCAGGGCAAATAGATCCTAGGTGATGGACCAGACAAAGTACGGCTCAATGACCCCCTATGATGAATATGATATTTGGACAGCATTTTCCCTGACTCAGACGTAGGTCAACCCCCTCTCCCCCAAACAGAGAATGCCCTTTACCTCCTGAAGAGGAGACTGAAGGGAGAAACCCCCAGAAAAAGCAAGAACTGAAAGAAGCTGCAGTAAAGGCCTGAAAAAAGCATTTCAAATGAAGAATGCAACAGTCTAGTGAAGTCAATGGGTCGCAGGCTTGATGCAGTTATTGCAAGTAAGGGTTATGCCACCAAATATTAAATGTTATTCACTTTTAATTAATTTAATCATGTCTGTTCCAATACTTTTGCTCACTTGAAACTTTGAAAATATCTGAAGTTGAGGGCTTTTCTCAGTATTTTTGGATGAGATCAATTAATTACAGATCATAATTAATCGCAATTTTTTTTCACTGAATACTCAAGTAATTATTTAGAGGAATACTTTTTAATTTTTTTACTTTAGACATTCTAAAGTAACAGAACACTTATTTAAGTACAATTTTTGGCTACTCAGCTCACCTCTGGTGACACTCAAACTTTTAAATTCTTAGCATGGTACACGAAGAGAACCAGTGACAGAGGAAACCATTCAAGTGTCTGCATCAGACTAATAAATCAACTCATTAACAAAAAAAAAAATCGACTTTTTTTTTTTTTTTTTTAAATCCAATTCTAGAGTAGCCAGGATGGATTCCGTATAATTTCTCTTTAAAGTTGACTAACAAATTCCTTTCATGTATTATACAATATTTTGCAAGTCTTTTGCATTCAATATTGGTATGTTATAAAAACTAACCTACCTTTAATTACAAAAAAAAGCATGCAGCCATTTTTTACCTTCCCCCAGTCCTAACGTCACCCGCCTTTAGTTAAAACCAGATCGAAATCTCAGCTGCTGCTGCTTCCCAACAAAAAACATGGTCCCACTCCATATGCAATGCATTCTTTCTGTTAGCATAGTATTGCCAACACATCCCAGCCCAAGCCTTCATGTTGTAAAATAAAACCACCTTAAGAAGGTCGATGATAGGGTGTGTTCAGGGGCGCACAAGGCAGAAAAACATGCAGGCATACAACAATAAATGGCAATAAAAACTGTGTTCTTCAGACAAATAAAAAAAGTCAAATGAATTCACCTTATTTTCGCAACTTCCTTTAAATTGAACGGTGTGGAGTTGCAAAAATCCACAAACTCTGCAATAATGCATTATCCTTGATTTTAAATCTTTCACAATGTGCAAGGCTTGAAATAAGTGGAGCCAGTACCATCTGCGCCATTGTCGGTGGCACCTCCTCACCCCGACGGAGAGGGGGCCGCTCCACAAGCACAGACTTTCTCCAGCTCGCGACCGTGCTGCAATGCAATACTCGCTTTCGCCGTGGCGAGGGGCCAAAACGCGCACATGTGCCCATTCATGATAATGAGACAGCGCTCTAGACAGTTGAAGGGCTCGTCTTCAGCAGCGCCACCACACGGTAGCCGGGTTTTTTTTTTTTTTTTTTTACTTTTTTGTAATTCCGATTGAAATAATTCAGATTCAAGATCTCTGGTCAACTGTTTACATGTGACGTGATGTATTCCGACATGTGTAGTGTACATGTACACTACATTTGACCGGAACTGCCGTGTGACATGCACACTTCGTCGTGAACGTCATGTCATCAAGATGGAGGTCCGTCATCTCTTTGGCACAGTAGTAGTTCTTTTAAAACGCTTGATTAAAAACGACTTTAAAGTAGTGAAAAAAAAAATTTCTGTGACATACGAGCTCCGTCAGGAGCCTGCCATATTTACGCCGCGCATAAACGATGACATCATCGCGCATTTACGTTGAGACGAAGCATGCGCTGACAGAGCTTTTCCTGGCTCTATTCCGAATGACAAAAAGGTGAAGATTTACTTCTGATCGGTTTGGCTCAAGGAATATTCCACTCCTATGAAACTAAATGAAATTGAATTCAAATTCGGCCTGTTTATTCCAAGTGAGGCGTTTATGGAGCATTTTCATTCGGTTTGGACTTCTAAACCTATTATAATCGGAATAGAAGGTGCCATAGAAAGCAGTCTTGTCTTGCCGCTATTGATTCTTTATTTCAGACCCTGGGGGATCCATATCACAGAGCAAAGAAAATCAATTTAATATAGAAACAAGAAAGGAAATTATATAAAAATAACAACAATACTGATTTAAAGGCAACAAAAATATAAGGACGGGCCTTATTTTTCATGATTTTAGAGTCATTTTTAAAAACTATCGTTTATCGTTATAGTTTTAAGGATTTCTTTATTTTTTTACCGTGACAGTCCTGCATATGTGACCATTGTGGTCGCAGTCTCGAGCCCTGGCTTACGTAACTTTAACGTTAATTACATCAAGGGAGCCAGCGGTTTGTCACTCAAGAAAGAGTTTTGTCAACATGCAACCAGCATCTGAAAGTGCATATCAATGAATATCCCGTCTACCGTACCAGCAGACAGCTTCAATCCACCCCCTATTGGTAAGTTAACCAGGTCGTTTGGAGTGATGGGAATTCCAGCTCTTTTTAGAGAACTCGCTCTTTTGGATCGGCTCACTAAAAGAGTCAGCTCCTCAGATTTGTGTTACTTATTTCTTACCAAAAAATAATGTAAAATTACGCATACTGTTAACAAAAAAAAACATGCAATATTGTTGCCATTATAAAAACATGCCTTTATTTATTCACTCTACTCTGTGCTACAATAAAATGAAATTTACAATTGAACTAATAAATATTTTAAGCTTTTAACTTTTTCTATTAAACAAAACTTAAGTGAAACAACACAGAATCACTGCAAAACACACAACACAACAAAATATACATTAAAATATGTAAAACAAACATTTTAAAATCTGCATTCATACAACTTATCGATACTTAAGAAAGCAAGTGTCTGAGAAACCAGATCAGCTCCTCAAACAGCTGATCTGGTTTCTTCTGTTGGAAATTATTTGCAGTCTCCTGTTTTGGATAAGCTTCTCTCAGAACGGACTGATATTGCTACAATGTGCAAGATCGAGACCTTCAAGTTCCTGGGAATTACAGTCTCTCAGGATCTGAAGTGGGAGACCAACATCAACTCCATCCTCAAAAAGGCCCAGCAGAAGATTTACTTCCTGTGGCTTCTGAGGAAGCACGGCCTGCCACGGGAACTGTTGAGGCAGTTCTACACACCAGTCATCGAATCAGTCCTGTGTTCATCCATCCTAGTCTGGTTTGGTGCTGCCACAAAAAAGGACAAACTCCGACTGCAACGGACAATCAAAACTGCTGAAAGGATTGTCGGTACCCCCCCTACCCACCCTTGAGGACTTGCACGCTGCCAGAACTAAGACAAGAGCGTGCAAAATCCTCTCGGACCCTCCACATCGCGGTCACCAGCTCTTCCAGCTCCTTCCCTCAGGTAGGCGTATAATGTGAATGGTTTCTTTAAATAATTTATTTTCTTTAGCATTCAATTTCTGTCCTATTTGGACTTAAAATAAAAGGAAGCATCAACCTTTGGAAAAAGCTTTTTTCTCCAGGGTCACTTCATTAGGAAGGCCCGCAATTAACAGACTACCTATCATTATCATCAAAAAGAGAAACCATCAATCTTTGCTGTGTTTTCAGCTACAGCCTGGCATCAAACCACAACAGCCTATAATGAACGTTTGCTGCGTTTTCACCTTATCATAATTACAACAACTATAATGGCTCTACTATCTGAAATATATGTATTTTGCTGTGTGCCTATACAGATCAAATCAAATGACATGCTTGCTCAGACCTTTGTTAATGTCACGTTTCTTCAACAGACACTTCCTCAAGCACGACAGACTTTAAAGTAATGGAATAAAAAGGCGACAAGGAAGAAAGGAAGAGGGATTTTGCTTGAACCCTTCACAGAGAAATCTCTGCAGAAAAGGAGAAGCAACTTCCAGTGTGAAAACAACTGTGCTTGACTTCTGAAAGGCGTTTTTAAGCTTCCCACACAGACCAGTTGGCTTTGTGTCTTTTGTCATGGTAATTGGTGGGAGCTGATAACTACCTCTCCATCTTGAGCGGTGTAGGATAGTAATACAATACGAATACAAAAATCCAAATTTACAAAGCAATTATAATATCCTGTTCATCTACAACACTGTTAGATTTTTTTTAAAACATCTTTATTGAACATATAAAATTGCATGTGCTCGTCGCAGAAGAATATAAGAATGGATACATTGCAATATATATATATACAACTTCTCATTAATGACTACAGTAATATTAGTGTTAAGTCAAGTCAAACTTCCAAAGATGAACTAAATCGTGACTAGCTGACTAATAAATAGCGTTTTCCCCCCAATAGAAATGAGAGTAAAAGTAAGCCACTTTCACCTTCAGAAAAGTTTTATTAGCTGTACAATGTTTTAATCAACACTCTTGTTCTGTCATACAAAAGTATAAGTAGAATAAACTATAACTAAAACACCTACCACTGGACCTACCACAGCATACCATTTACAGACTTACACATTAGGTTAGGACAGAAAGATGATTGCAGAGTGATGCTATTGATGTTAGCATCTGCTTGATAAAAAAAAAAAATTACGTTATAATCGTAATTAACTATTTCTTGTTCTGAGCATTGGGGTGCTTTGTGGGGTTACTGGAAAGCTACATTTCTGGTTATATGGTTATGATTTTTCCTTGTTGCCATCACTTGTATCTTTCTGTGGTAGCATCATAAAAAAAAAGGCAAAGACAAATGCACTTAGCTCACAGCTGTCACACTCATGGTAAGCAGGCCAATTACGGTCACAACAGTATAAAAGAAAGTCTGGAATGGAGAGGGCATCATATTGTTAAGCGTCAATGCAGAGGGTGTCTGACGCACAGTCGTGTCAGCAGATAGAAAGTTTTTCTATTCTAGAGGTTCTCCAATGGGAGCGGGGCTGGCGGAGTGATTTCTGAGTGCTATTTTGGCGAACTTGTACTGTGAACGGCAAGGGGGAAATGGAGCAAGGCATAATAATTGTCCCACTAGCCCGAACTTTGGGTCAATAGAAAAACAATATACCAAGACGTCTCTGCTTGGCTTTCAAACTCCCTTTCAAAGTTCGCCGATCAGCCTGAAATACACCACGAAGCGCTCTTCCTGGAAATAGAAAGCTCACAAACCAGTTTATCTCCGAGATGCTACCGTGAAATCAGTATGGGATATTCACATCCCTCCCCCACCCTTTTTTTTTTTTTTTATTTATTTTTTTTACAGTAACTGAGCAGCAGCAATAAAAAAATAAATAAAAAAAAACAAAAAAAAAGTCGTGGGGTGGTGGGGGGGGTTGGTAGCATGAATTATTACATATGATAATTTGAAATTTTGGCACAGATTTTAGCAAGAATCATGGAAATTGAGGCACGTGATTCGTTTAAGCGGGACGCATAAAATAATGTGGCAGGCTGGATCTGGCTCCCGGGCCTTAAGTTTGACACCTGTGTTTCAGACATTAACACAACGCCTCAATTGAAATGTCATCTGAAGACACTGCTAGATATAACTGTGAGTCTGCTGCATAACTATGATAGTAAACATTAAAGTTCTTGAGAATTTGACCCAAAGGTAGCAGCATATACAGACTGAACAGAAGCCAAGTATTGTTTTAGGTGGTACTTAGTGTACAAAGTTTGACAACCACTGTTATAAGGGACTGTAACTGCCTTGTGCACTAGCCACACACCTAGTCCGTAAACAAACACCGTGCAGCTCAGCTCCTGGCTAGCCTATGTCATTGTTCGCAATACACTTATGGCAGAACGTCAACTTGCAGTGGCATTCAAATAGCCTCTGCCGGGCTCATCAGGTGGAGCCAAAGCAATCACAAACGCAAACTGTTACTGTTGGACTGGTCAGCATTCTCTCTATACTAAAAAGAAGACAAGTTGTTGATGTTGCACTTTCCTAAAAAGAAAATATTTAATCTGTTGATGTTTTATTTTAAATGTTAGTAAATGTGACCCTGTGTACACAAAACATAAGCAGCTTGTTTTGCATTTTGTTCCCTTACTGTATCCTTATGTAAACTGAACTGTCAGTTTAAAAGCAAAGTATGTACCAAACCGGGATTTTTGGTGTACCTGCTGAGGTCGACCATAACTACAATGTGGCCCATGATGAAAACAAGTTCGACACCCCTTGTGTAGATGCTGCAGTGACATGAAGTCTCACGAGATTTGCTGAAAAACTGCATGGCATCCCAATAATGGTTTTGTTTTGTTTTGTACCAACTACTTTTGGGGCAACTGACTTTGACTTATGAAGGTTCAATGTAGGGCAGTTCATTTAATTAAAATAATAAATAAAATAACTCTTTTGTCAAACTTTTTTTTTTTTTCAATCTATCAACCCAAAAAATGCAAGCTTATGCTCTAGCATGTATAGAGCGTAGACACATGAAAGACACTGATGTCTTTGGGTTATGAACTAGATCAACAAATAATTGTATAATCATCTCGCATGGCCACATTTATAAACAACATTCAGGTTAGGCTTGAGTCATCATCATCATCATCATCATCATCAAACATCAAAAGATCTAATGCAGGTCATCTGTCATCATTTGTGATCTATTAGTTTTGGACAGACGCACCGTACTGTCTGGCAGAACACTGAATTGAATCTGTTCGGACATTGTGAGAATGGAAGCTTCAGAACACGCATACAAGTCGGGCTAGCATGTCCCCGCTGAATCGAAACCAAGATTGGACCCATTTAGATAGCACTGCACTGTCACTGGTCAAAAAAGGTTACTTGTATATTTTGTGCAGGCAACTATACACAACAAGTGGCTCGAAAGAACTGCAGGTGCCCCACAGGCTTGCTAGTTTCCACAGTGGGAACAAGACGTCGTGACGGCGGAGGAGAGGTCAAACTACACTTGCGGTGCTAACCCTGAACACAAAATGTGGAATGTCATTCACGAGCACACAGCTAAAGCTAATTCAGCTATCACAACGGAGCCACAATCGTCAGAAACTTTAAAAAAATAACTAAATAAATAAATTAAATAAAAAAATCCACTTACAGTGATGTTAACTTCGTGCTTCTTCAGCCTGTACTTGAGACTCTTCATGTCGAATTGTCAAATTCTTTCTTTCTAAGATAAAAACATCAACAGTACACAAAAACAACAACTTCCCGTGGACTCAAACCAAGTTTTATCCCGTTCTCCCACGGGGCGAGTTCCACCTGACGCCTAACCGCAAAGCCTGATCACATTAGATAGCAGCCCCTGCAGCCAATCACAGGCGAGCATTAGCGGTCTAGTTTACTTTTCACCCAATCGGTTGCGCTAAAGGGCGGGACTTCCTTGTTTAGTATCAATGGGAGAAGTCGAAGACGTCCTGGGACAAGCGTGACGGTGTGACGTCAGTCAGCCTTACCTGAAACCGAAACACCTGAAAAAAACCACCCGAAAACGTTTTTAAACACGTTTAATATGGATATCTCAGCACGAGGTGAATGTAATGACTTAAATTGTTACTTTGCTACTTTTATGGTGTCACTCCTGTCACCTGCAGAGTTGGGTAGAGTACAGCCCAAAACCTTCCTCAAATAAATTACTTGAGAATCATATGACTCATGTAATAGTAATAAAGGGAATCCTACAAATAATTACTAGTAAGTATTCAGTGAAAATTGCTAAAGCACTAACTGGTGGGTAAATTCCGATTTATTTCTTAAACACCGCATAAATGTCAAATAAACAAAAATATAAAATGTGAATAGGCTAATTCAAATACTGGCCAAAAATATAACTTTAAATCAAAACAAATTTTAACATCATGAACTAAGGCAATTTTAGCCATCATAAATGATTTTGAGCTTCTTTTTTTTTTTTTTTTTTTTTTTTACACGTGAAAGAGCACAATATGGTCACCAGGCAAGCTGTTACATAATTATAATTTCGTTAAACTTGGATTCACCCACATTTATTAGCAATGCTGACATGTTTCATTATTTAAAAAAAAAACAACAACGTGAGCTCTGCCAATTTACAGCTTTATCGTCAGTGCTGTCCATCAATTTTAGATTTCCTCCTTTCCCTGCTCATTTAGAACACACAAAAAATGAAACTTGCATTCATGTGTTGTGGTTGACCTGCAGGGTTTTTTTTCCGCAGAGCATTACATTTTGCGAACACAGGTTGAGACAGCATCTTTAAAGTTTCTCTGCGTTCAAAGTGGAGTTCTTCTAAGCTGAAATGCCGACATTAGCTGTTCTTTTTCATTGTCCGTCCATCCTTTTTCTGTCTTATCTTCACTCGGGTCACGGGTGAGCTGTAGACTATCTCTAAGGTAAATATAGATTTCTACCATGTTCCATGTAAACAAGTCACTTTCATAACTTTGGCTGTGTGGGAGTCATGCGACTCCCTGGCTCAATTTGATTGGCCGAATGGAGTTAAACGGCACTAGTACAGTACGGCGGATCAGTGAAAGTCATGTGATCCAAGTCCCAAAATAGATCACGCAAGCAATAATAAATACCTGTGAATAGAGCGAGAGATGTTCCAATGGTGATTAGAACCCAGATTGCCTGACTTGCCATCCATGTTAACTGGTCGTCCATTGTGCTGCCTTTGTAAACAAAATCCATGATTATTTTATGCTGGTAACTAATGGGTCTGTTGCTAGACACACTATTTAACCAAAACAAGCATGTCCAATGTAAAATGCATGCAGTGTATGCATATTGACATCACGCAGTAGTTGAATTGGGATCGAGTGTGCAACCGCAAGCTCCCAGCTGTGAAATGTGTTTGTCGGTGACTCCATGGCAAGAGTGTTACCATAGGAACGTAGCTAGAGGCACAGGACTTGAGATACAGAGTAACATTAACCTGGCCATAGTGTTGGGTCTGTCTGTGTCACAGACTCAACAGCCCAACATTGCTGTTCTTATTATAGCCACACCGACTATATTGTGTTGTCCCATGCAGTGTGCAGAAAAGGGAATCTGACAGCGGTAACTTCATGTGCTCAAGACTGGATGTCAAAATGAATTCAGTTTTAAGTTTCGAAAGAGCAACACCGAGACATCAAACGGCATTCTGTAGAAATGGGTTTTCTTTTTATAAATACACAAGTTTGAAAAAGAGTGAGTGCTCATGAATTGCATTCGTGTAGCATTAATAAGATGGATAAACACACACATGCAAAAGCCTAAACTGTACAACAAAAAGTGACATTCGTTAAATGCTTTTAGAAACAGCATCATTCTCCTTCTTCTTGGGCTCAGAAAAAGGACAACCAGAATGAAGGATAACCTTTTAGCTTTAAAAGGAGCCCTCAAAATTGGTCTCTCGACTGTGATAAGCACTTCAGGCCTTTGTCCAAATGAAAATGTCATCCAAGTGTGCACTCAGGAGGGTGGTATTGGTAATAATGCGGGTGGTCTGGGAGACGGGAAAACGCGTCCAGCGAGCGCTCACTGGGCCTTGCAGTCGTACTCTGGGGCTGGCACTTCATAGTCACTGGCATTCGTGTTGGTGAATTCTTCACTAGATACCTGTGGGGGGGGGGGGAGGGACTCAAACTACATTTCAAAACACAACGGCTTATTATTTTATATCAAGACAAGACCACGACAATATCGAGGCACTTTGAATTTCGCAATATCACGATATCATGACTGTTGTTACATGCCTAGTAATGATGCCACGTGATCGAACCAAATCCCTTGAAGGTCAAAGGTCAAAGCCATAAATCTGTCACAACGTGACCTGTCAAGAGTTTAATGACAGCAGCATTCTCTTCTTCTTTTTTTTCCCACGGTGCACATAAGAACACAAATCTTGGCACATGAAAGCACAGGACACCCGGCGAGGACATGCAACAACTAACCAAGAGAACAAGATGAAAGAGGACAGGAAAGGGCACGACAGACTGCGGGAAATGAGCAAGGCAGTGCTACTGACGAGTGGTGCGGTGGGATTCTTTTTCTAAAGACCTGTAAGAACCTGTGAGTTGATATGTTTACAACCTGTGTTGTTATTAGCGCTCGCCAGCACAAGCAATTCAAGCCTATAGCGTGTCTATTGAAGTTCGTGAATGAACACCATATCAGATGCATGTTACTCAACTGGTGTACAGAGTTGCTGAACCGGCACACTGAGGAAGGATGGGCCCGGCCCCCTCCACCCGCAAGAGGGGCCCAGGACAGCGAACCCGTCCAGCGGGGGGACTGAACCAGTAATAATCCACCAACAACCTGTCTTTTAGAATTTATATCCAGAATAGGATGAAAGTGGTTCGCGTGGGGCAGGGGACTTCTGAATCTCTTTAACCTTAAACTACAGTTGGAAACGGGGGCTAGACCCCCCTGTGCCATCATTAGGGTTCAAATGAAACACAAAGAGCATATCCTTGTAGAAAGTGATCTTTCAGAGACCTCCCTGTAGCTGTAAAAAGGTTATGATACTCGAGAACAGCATTTGCCGGCGGTAAATTGTGGTTGGAATGCTTTGGGTGGGATCTGTGTCCCCTCTTGACATAGAGCTAAAGAGACGGTTACTCTTTTCACAAAGAGAGAAACAATATTTTCAGATGATAGTTTGGATCTGGAGGGCTCATAAAACAGAAGCCATCATTGAGTTTAACTCTCAGATCCACATTATTTTAAAACATGTCAGAGGTCGTATAACGTGGAATAGGTGGGAACCTTGAAATAAGTGAGATGTGCGCACCAGACCTTTAACATCAGCATCGCCTGTGAGTCCATTCGTCCGGCTGTCTCTTTGTAAAACATGCCGGTTGCGCATCGACCTTTTAGAGAGTCTGCAGAAAAGTTTCTATCGTAGCTCCGTAAGGATGGGTCACGCTTGACTGTGAGATCAACCTGTCGAGACTTCAGGGAAAATTGTGTTAAGGGGGGAGATCCAAATATTTAGTTCCGTCCCTGGGAATAAAAAACTCGATAGGACCTCCGTTGGTGAGGGATGCTATAGGTAAGATTTCAACATATTGACTCTGATCTATTGAGAATTGTGTCATGGGCGGAGCAAATAGATCCAGCTCTGTCAGGGAACATTCCGGAGACTTGTGATGCAAAAGATCCTTTTTTTTCCCAAACGCTTTTCAAGAGAAGATGTCCGCGTCGCTTCTCCAGCATCTCCTTTTTCGCGACTGATTTTGTCTTTAGGGATGTGTCGTTGCTTTTTATTCAGCCACAGACGTTGCCCGCTTGGTCTTTTAACAGGTCTTTGCGCCAAAACCATTTGACCATGGGAGTCAGTTTTGCGGTGTATTCTGTCCATCACACACTCTGTGACATTTTCAGCCGCCGTTTGCAGATGCGGTCTTGCTATGTTCAAACGTTTTTTTCTGACTAACGGGGCTACAAAACGGAATAACTTGGCAAAGATGAAACCCAGTCCTCATCCATATTGAACCAGTAACCCGTGGAAACCGGGCAGTAACAGGTGGGTTACTACCCAGTTTCCACGGCTCTCGTGATAATTTACGAAACAATAGACGTCGGGTGAGTCTCCAACGCCACCATCTTTTTATCTAGGTCTGAAATGCAAGGTGGTTTTGATCCGTCTTGATTTCGATTCCTATATCCTCAATATGTCTTCTACAGACAGGCAGATAAGAATGGGGATTGAACGCTTTAAATACAATGTTCCTGTGTACCCCCTCTATTGGTACTGTTCTTAATAGTGGTGCAAATGCATCACCTACTGCTTGATGCTGAATCACGTCTGTGTAGACATATAGATGATACAGATGCAGACCTGCTTTTATATTAGCCGGGTGGGGGGGGGGGGGGGGGGGGGGGGGGGGGGGGGGAATGGTCCAATTAGGTCCAGAGCGAAAGCAGCATACCAAATATGGCAGATATATTATAATGGCAAAAACATCCACTCCCGCCCCCCCCCCCCCCCCCAAAAATATCCCCTTGAGATGGGAGTCGACGATTTTGGCTACAATAAGTACATCGTTTCCGATTTTTACAATATCTTCATAATAACCCGCAGGCAAGTGAAGAGTCTCGATTTGAGTTTGAGTGAGGCTACAGGGAGAAGAGATAGCAAGGGTGGAGGACTTGAAATACTTGGGGCAATGGTGAGGGTGGTCAGGAAGTGAAGAAACGGGTCCAAGCAGGTTGGAACGGGTGGAGGAAGGTGTCAGGTGTGTTATGTGACAGAAGAGTCTCTGCTCGGAAGAAGGGCAAAGTTTATAAAACAGTGGCGAGGCCAGCCATGATGTACGGATTAGAGACACATCGGAAGAGTAAGAATTATAACTGCAATAATAATAATAATATCTGTTATCTGGACTGTTATTATTGCTTTGCTTTCAAGTCTTTGCCATACATAAGCTTTACCTTTGTGAGTAAACGCCATTTCCCCCTGTGATGCCTGTGAATAAGAATCCCTTAGCCATGTCAATACAAGATTTGTATTTCCTCATCTTCAGTGTTTTCAGTGACGATTGAGGATTTGTGAGACTGGCTCGATAGGCTACCATCCACAAAAAAGTTCACCCGGGACATCTTGCGCTCAGGTTTGGCTCCCTGCAGGAGGAAGAAGACCAGAAGGTTGCCCACGAGACCCGCGGCAGAAGCAGAGGAGGACTTGGAGAACCGGGCTGCCGTCTGCAGAGACGTCGATGTCCTCCAGGTTCATAAAGATGGCGCTGTTGGACCAAACGCTGTTATTGTTGTCTTCAGTCGTGGCTGGGCTCCTCCGCACACGTGCAGGAGCTCCTCTGATGGTAAAAGCCGTCATCCCTCCCCTCTCCTCAGCATCACATATGCAGGCCCACTCCTCTCCACCAAATACATCACCATCATCACTGCTCTCACAGGGAGAGGCGGCCAAAGTACTCACTCAGAGAGAGTGATAAGCTTGACTTCAAACTCAATTTAGATGAGATGTGTACACACCCGCTTATAAAGCAGTCAGTCACATTCAAACAAGTTAAATGGGAGTCAGATGTTCTAGTAGGCTTTTCCCCAAATGTGTATGCTTTACTAGGAGAAGCCTGATGGTTTTGTGCCAACACTGATTGCTATTTGGAACTGCTCAAATGGCCCTCCACGTTGACTAAGGCCTAACTGCTAAGCATAATTGCCCAAGTCATTTTTTTGAGTGTTGCCAGAAAACAATAAAAAGCGCAAAAAAAATTCAACAAAGAAGAGTCCAGTTGCCTCTCCTCAACCTTTGCAGATTACCATGACCATGACCAGGATGACTGACAATCGACACACACGTGAAGAAAGAAAACAAACATTTTAGCAAGCACACACACATTAAGAAAAACACAGAATTTTTAGCAAGCACATTGGTATTTTTTAAAAACCGATATTGTGACAGTAAGTTAAACATGATTTGAGCAATTCTGCTATTCGGCTAACGTTGTCTTGAAATGGAGGTTTGAAGTTCCTCCCAACGACTCTCTGCTGCCATCCAGAGTTCAGTTTCAAGGACGGTTCGTGAACTTCACCTCATTCAATAATCGGTTGATTTATCGTACGCAATATAAACTATGACTAAAATAACATTTCCAAAATGATGTTATCGTGTCATTTATTATTACTCCATGAATTATAAATATTAAATCATAGAATTTTAAAATGAGATCAAATAATAATAATAATGTGGAAAGCATGGAAGTATACTTTTACAAATTGCGGCTGTATTTATAATAGCATTTGAGTATGTGAACTCAAATGGCTGCAATTATTAAAGTGTAAAATTCATAATTGGATAAAACCTCCTAAAATAAGCTGAATGTCTACAAGTGACTGGCCAAATGCTTGTGGACCCTGACAGCAAAGATGAACTCCGTTACATGAAATAAGGAAACGCACACAAACACAGTGAACTAGGAGAATGCACTTTTAATACATCTAAACCTTTTCTACATAAACAGTTAACATTCAAGAAGTAAACAATTTCTTCCAACGCATGTAATAAATATTTTCTTCCACTTGGTACATTTGTACAAACTGACAAGGGTCTACTGTAGTCTCCACAGTCCTTTTCTTTAAAAGCCTCGTGTGGTTTTGGAGTTGGAGCCACGAAACCAAACCTGTGCATGTTTTAAGGCAGTGAGTGCAGGTGGTGACTCTTAACGGCTCGATGACACTCTTCGTTGGCCACAGTCCTTTCGTCCATAGTTAGATACAGCTTCCATTTTCTTTATAAAATATAAATTACTTTCCTCGGGCGGCTCCGAATCGACACAAAAAGCATACAAACGAACATCAAACACGTTTGGATCGTAATATTCAGGATTCCATACAGGCATAATATACATTATTCAATTTTCCCTTTCAGTTGGACGCATCATGACCATTTTTGAGGAGTGTGGCCGCATTTAATCCGTCGGTTTCAGTGCAGGGTGGGCTGGGTTGGGCTCTGGCCCGCTCGCACTGTCCGTCCATCCATCCATCCATCCATCCATCCATCCATCCATCCATCGCAGGGCACTTGAGCAGAAACACATTCAAAACGGCCTGCAACACCCCCATACTTCACCCACATATCGTAGTCTGATACACAGCCAGGATCCAAGTTACAATATATTGAATTGGTTCAAATATTTAGGAGTGTTTACACAACTGTCCATGTCACTACAGAACATAATCCAACTGGAAACTCAATGTTGAACACCTTCAACCTGGGTTGCATGTGAAAGGCATCATTAGAAAACACTTTCTAATCCACAAGTCAAAATCACTGAGTGAGCAACAGCAGGATTGCTACTTCCTTGAAATATTGCACTGTTTTTTTTTTGTCAGTGCTTTAAGAGTAGAAAAAAAAGGTTCAATAAACACTACTGACCAAAAGTTAGGGAAATTCTGTTTTCGGGTGAAACTGCAGGATGAACCTAAATTGCACTATAACCTTCACAGGAGAACATAAATGGACCTCGAAATTTTTGAATTCCATGGGCTCGATTTTCATGACCAGTGTAAATCCGGCATGCTGCGCAGAGGCGGTTTAGAACAGGTTTTGGTAATTTCGCAGATGAGACCAAGCCGGTGTATTTAAAAGAGGGAGGCCTGCACCGCTGTGTGTATGAACACATCCAACTTCAACCAGGTCCAATCAAAGCGACTCCTCTCATTCCCTTTAAATATGGCACAATATGACAGACAGTCTCGCATGGCAAAATCTCTGTGCGGAAGAGGTCGTAATCGCAGCGATCCATGCATGACTGGAGCATCGCCTCTTGGCCAGTGTGGCTAAAACTGGATACGCCAGTTTTTGCACGCTACCGCAGATGTGCCGTCTGCGTCTCCAAAAATAGAGCCCCATATGTCCAACTATTCAATGTTTTAGAATGTTTTGCACAACTAGCTATTCTCAAACAAGGAGCTGAACAGTAAAACGCCTTCCAGTCGCTCTGTTGCAACCTGCTAATGACAGTCGAAGCTCAGCGGCCACTGGCTCACTGAACATCCCGTTTGAAGCCTGGCAGTGGCGAGGTACAGGTGCTCCGTTGTTAGGTGTCCTCTTGGACCCATGATGTTCACAGCATGACAAAAAGGACTCAGAACCAGGAAATGTACTGGTCCATTTGTGGCCTGTTGTGAATTTTGGCATTCAGCAAGCTGTGCAAAATGTACTGAAACGCTAACCATGTGTTTAGAGAAGGTCCAATAAGTTCACCTGTGCAGGTTAAAGTCAAATCAATCCTCCAATGACTTGCCATTATGTAATTATGAACGGATCCATTATGACGACTCATAACGATATAGTGACAGGAAGGGATGCTACATGCATTCAGTCATTATGACTTTTGCATGGGCTGGCTAGCATTCTTACTCTATTAAAGCTCTCAAGAAACTGAATGAGTATGTTTCGTTAATAACTTAACTGTACCTTTTGTGAGAAAGAACGCTGCTGTCAAACCAAGTTAAATACATAATGTAACAAAACAGATCTGGAATGACTGTGACATACACATTCTCCCACAGAAATAAAAATAGATACGCACATATACATAGAAATAATACCAAATAAATACAATAGTGCACAACACAGGAAAGACAAGAGAGCTAACTCTCAAAAATGATTTATGTTTTATAGACTGGGTTGTTTCTTGTGAGAAGATGAAATCAGTTTGAAGTGTTTTGTTTTTTTGGGTTAATGCATTTGGAAAAAGGACCCACTTCTTATTCTGGCTCTCTTCAGATCTAATGGGACCTCAGTCAATACAGGGTGTCCCAAAAGTTACGATACACTTAGTGGGACATCCTGTACAATGGAGAGAAGGCAAAGTGAATCATTTGTTCTGAAAGCTCTTCTATGGACTTGAAGCGAAGCGAACTGGGACCATCGCCAGAGGCCATCCTTGTTTTGGTCCGTTCACATAAGTACAAAAAATGCTAACTCATGGCTCAGACTTCATTTGGACTGCTCAATGAGGGGCGAGAGTGAATTAAATAGCGGGTCACCTGGCTACAGGACCGTGCACGCCCCCAAAAAATGGCACTTGTTGTCAGCAGTGATTAGAGACACAGTGACGCTCGGGAATGTTTTGACTGACTGCAGACGTCTGGGAGTGGAATCTTGGAAAGGAGACGACTAAGAAAGAAGTTTCAAGACGTGTAGGGTCAAACATTGGTGAGCTTGACTATAGCCGAGGCAAATGTGAGCTGATTGTGAGGCTTTGCTCTGGTTCGGGACACGGAGACTGCAATGTGTCTAACACCCGACAAATGTATCATACTGTACATCCATGAGGGAAACTGATGTTTCCAGTTCAATGGCCACCTGGTGAGGACGCTTCAACTTCACACACGGACTAGCTTGCAGACTTATCAGTTGAACATGTGCATTGCACAGTGGAACTTCTGAAGAACATCCAACTAAAGATGCAATAGAAATATGGTCATGAGGTCACACATTTCTGCGACAGGCTGGCGATTGGCTCTCGCCAAAAGTATGCTGGAACGGGCTCCAGCTCACCCGTGGCTCTAACGGGGGCAAGAGGTACAGTAAATGGATGGATGGAATTTACAAATTCAAGTTTGAACGTAGGGATGGGCATAATAACCAATTTGTCGATTAATTGACGATTATGTGGAGTTTAGTGTTTAACTACGTTTGGAGGTCAAATGCAGTGCACTACTTGGCTGCAGCCAGCTGAGGCACCGTTGATTCAGTTTCAACCAATTTGAGGCCTGAAAAAGAAGAGCACGTGTACGTCCGCACAAAAACCTGCAAAATGGCCCAAATTTATTTGGACACTGAACTAGTCCCTTATTTGCTTGAAATGAGTATCTCTGCATTACTGTGTCTACATTTGCTTGAATGGCTGTCACTGGACTGAGTTCCTGTTCTTTATTTTGTTTCATGGGGCATGTACTTTTAATGAGGTTCAGTCACAAATTGACTTTTTTCCTGTTCCCCCCCCCCCCCCCCCCCCCCATTGGTTACAAAGCAATTCAGTGTTAAAAATAGTTGTAGAAAGTATTTTAGAACACGTAAAATTGACAGATAATTATTGTATATAGGGCACAATTTTGACACAATTGATCGCAAAATTTTCCATGTGGTCCAAGGTAACATGGTCCAATGCCCATCCCCAGGTGACCAGCGTTCAAGCTCCAAGCATCCACTCTATTCCTGAAGTCAAACAACCTTTTTGTCAACTCCTCATAAATGCGTCAACGTTTCCCAAAAACGGGGGACATATTAAGACCTTCCTTTTTGACTCAGGAGAAACCTTCATCCCTAACATGCAGTGAAGCATTTACACAAACAGGTACTCGTTGAATCTCGGTCACCGCCTCGGCACAACTACTACAGAAGGGCTGCGCTTTGAATTTCAACTGCATTGTTCTTTTATTCTGAAGGGTTGAACAAGAATGTCTCCAAGAATGTGGTTTAAGTGTCCAAAGGAAGACACAAGAGGACTCACTTTTTGAGTGCACTCAGGGTACCTTGTTATTTTTGGCATTAAGCAAAAGAAAAAAGAAAATATTCTTCCATCCCATGATTTACATATATAAATTATGCAAAGCTCCCAAAACAGTCTTAATGCTGTATGTGGACGGAGTCTTCAAAAGGAGTGCAAATGATAAACCAGAAGTAGATATCAGGGTTCCTACACATTTGAGATTTCCAAAATTCCATACTTTTTCTAGACCCTAATTTCCAGACTTCTCGGCAAAAAAAACATTCAAATAATTTGTGACATTGGAGTAAATAGGTGTACATCATTCTGATTCTTTACATGCCATTATGTCGACAAATAATTTCCAGAAGATTATAGGGGGGGATAATAGGGGATCCTTCGCCAACCGGTCTTTATCTTCAGAATTTAGGGTTAATGCCCGACAAGGTGTACGATGATCAGGGATTAATGGACGACGTCGAGGCGTGAACCGACGTGCAGCGGAGGACGGTGGCCTCCGCGAAGTCCATAGATCCCTGATCATTGTACACCTTGAACGATATTAACTACTGCTTATTTATACCATGGTCACTTGCCAACAAAACTAACTAATGAAACTACCAAATCCTAATTTCATACGTTTTGTGGTCAAAATGGAAAGTTTTACGAAAACAATTTCTTTTCCCTTGCAACGCCTGATGGCTTGACTACGAAGAGTCATTCCAACCCCATAACGTTCGAGAGGAATGTAAACGCTCTTCAGTACTCCAGCAAATAGATTTTCTAGTTTGCTCATCTTAAATAACAACCACAGGTATGAGGAAAAAAATCAGTTTTGAGTATTACACATATATGGAATACATTTATGCTGGGAACACGTTAACTGTAGATTGAAATCAATGGATGAAATCAATGCGAAGAAAAACAACAAACTAGACCATTCAAATGCTGAGACGCTCCCTTGCATAAAAATTGGCAAATATGCACCGAACACTTCACCGTTGATGTTTTGAATGATACCCTGCGACTATTTGACTCCACCGGCCAGTCAACAAAAGACCGACAGCGAGTACAGCTGTACTGCTTCTGTCTCTTCATTTGCCCCTCAATTTCTCAGCAGCCTTTCCAGTCATCAAAGGTGCAGTAAACACCAAAATGACCAAATAAACTAAATGATTAAATCACTCATTGTTGTTTTACATTTGCTCATATCTGTCCTCAGAGTACTTCACATTACTTATCATTAAATCCGATTGTGTCTGGTTGCCAGGTTTGCTCGTATAATTGAACGGCGCATTCATTTGAAACAATGTGAAGATTTTTTGGACAGGAACTACTCGAGACGTTCCAAGGTGTACAACATCAGCTGATAATGTACACCAATGGAATTGTTCTGAGCCAATCAGAATCGAGTATTTACCAAGACCATGGTATAACACTGTGTGCTCTCACACAAATATTGTAACTGCACTTCCAAGCACCTTAAAAAAGCCACAGATCGATCTCGACATTTTTTTTGGGTAGTCATAATGTTTTGTTTTGGAAAATAGAGCTGCTGTAACAGTCTTGGAAACAGGAATATTTTTCCATACAATAGTTTCAATTTTCCCATACTTTTTACCTGGAAATCTATGAAATCAAATTCCATACTTTTCCATACTTGCCATACTTAACGTAGGAACCCTGAGATATGGCCGCTCCACCTGCACATTCCCTATCACAAGATCAGTGTAACCTGAACATGTAAAGGAATATATATTGGGTAAAAGTGAGAAATGACTGGAGCAGACTTTAGGGGGAAAGATGTAGTGATGACTTTGAAACCACGATATCGCTAAACAGGGCAGGAGCCATACATTACATATGAACCACAAACTATAACGTGGTCAAAAACAGCAGTTGAAGCAGCTCGCTACTCTGGACGTATCCCAGTTGAACATACAAAAGTAAAAGAAGAAAATAGATTTTGTTCTCTGTACATGCTGCCCCACCTTGTGTTCAATAAAAAAGAGCTGTCCTCCTTTGTGTTTTTGCTGTTTTGTGCCATGTAGCCCGAACGTGAGCCACTGAAAAAGTCAAAACCCATGTGCTCAGCTGACCTTCACGACTCTTTGAACCAACACCTCTGTCAAGTCCTCCTGGCGCGCCTCTTCCACTCCAACCCCACGAGGAGTCGAATGATTCTAGTCTAGTCTGTGAGTCAGTTCTCTACCCTGCAGTTCAATTAATTGTTGGATGGAGCCTGGCTCTTTGTGAGTCAGTCCAACGATATAACGTCAGGAATTCCTCCGTAAATAGCTGCCACCGCTGCTTCTGCGCTGCCCCGGCCACCCAGCACCCCGGCATGCGAGTGTGAGGACAAGGAGTGAGCGTCCCGGAGGCTGCTGGACGACACCAGGCTGCTGCTACTGCTGCTGCCTGAGCTGCTGGCCCCGTTGGTCGGCAGAGTCAGTAAAGATGCCGAATTGGCTACCGATTGGTCGAGGAACAGCTGGGAGGAGGCTGAGGAGCTGGAGGTGCTATAGGGCAGGAAGCGGTTGAGCAGAAGCTCGTGGTCCTCTGAGGCCGAGGCGGCCGCCGCCGCTGCCATCACCATGTTGTAATGCTGGAGAGAAGATGCTGGGTCAATCCCCTCGCACATTTAACACCATATAGCGAGCAATACTTTGCTACCAGGCTTTACAGCTGCGTCTAGAAAACTATTTTAGGTTTTTCAATTCAAAATTACAAACTCAAATGCTGTATTATATATACTGCATACAGTGTTAAAAAAGATTTAATGATTTTATTTTTTGATCATTTTGATGATTGCAGTTTACAGCTAACAAAAACCCAAAGTTCCTCATCTCACGAAATTTTTGTCCTATTAGGATGATCTTTAATATACAAATTAAGTAAGGCTTCTGAATAATATGTGGAAAATGTACTGTATAAGGGTTGCATTTAAAAAAAAAAATTGAACTACAGAAATAAATGCACTCTCTTATGATGGATAAGAACAAGATATTCTCATTTATTGAGATGCAACCGTGTTGACAGAAACCAATGTTTGGCCGGCTGGCAAAAAAAAAAAAAAAAGAAAAGCCCATCATTTACAGTATGCTTGAAAACGCCTAATTTAAAAACTCGACGGCATGGATGTGGACCGGCAGAGGACAGGGGAGGGAGGGGTCATCATGCCAAAAAATGGTATGATAGAACCAGAACCCTAAAGCCAGCTGCACGCCGAGCGACGCAACCCAACGCAACTGAACTATTCAGTCGTGTCACACAGTATGCATGGTTCTGCAACGAGTTTGGCCGCGATACCAAATGTCAAAGGTTATATGATATCGCATGATCTGTCACGACAGAAATTAAGTTTGTGTGCACCAAGCGAGATACAGCTTGATGTCACGAGTACTAATGTATACACAGAGAGGTGTAATTTGGAATTATATGACAATATAATTCTGAATAATTATACAATAAATATTTGGTCCCTACTTCCATTTATTGCGGTATTTCTAGAACGAAACCCCCGCAATAAACAAGGGTTTACTGTATTTCAAACCAAAACTACAAATGACAAGTTTCCCCCTTGAATGTGGACCAGTTCAATCGGCGTGTCTACAAAGAGATCCTGTTTGTGTATGCTTCATTCAGTGTGTGAGAAGAGGTGACAGTTTTGCTGCGTCACAATGAAAACGCACCTGCTCACAATGCTCTGAGCATCCGACAGTTCCTGGCCAAGAAGAACATTGTCGTGCTGGATCAAGCTCCCTACTCACCCAAGCTGGCTCTGTGTGATTTGTTTTCCTCCTAGGACCTTTCTGACACACCATGTACTGTATATTGTGTTAAAAAAAATAAAATAAAAATAAACGTACCTATGTTTATTATATCATATGTACATGTGGCTGAAAACTGAAGTGTTATGGAGTCTTTCTACTGCCAAAATGGTGGCAGAAAAGGCTTCTGGTCATGCAGTAAATGACTGGGGCTTTTATTGGCAGTTGCCTCTAAAATATCTCCAGATGCATCCAGGGGAAATTTGCAGAGGCGGCGTCATCACCGCTTGGAAATTCTTTGGAAATATAACTACAGCTGCGAAGCCAATCTGTGATTTCTTTGTCAATCCCACCACGCTATTTGTGGTTCTATATAATTATATAGGTGGCGCTTCAAAAGGTCGCCTGATGATAAGCACACCAGGTGTCGCATGTTTTTGTTGCAGTGAGTTCCGTATTGTCGGTTGTGTGAACATTATTGCCAAGAAGGTCCTGGTGGATGACAAGTCTGCCTCTGATAAGGAAGATGAAGGGATCAGTATAAGCAGTCTCATGTGCGATGTCAACGTCAGTCAGTCGCAATTGTTTTTCGTTCCAGCGTGCACCAAGCACTGGTTTAAGAGTATATTGAGGAAGTGGGTTTTCAAAGTTTGAATAACAAGTTTCACAATATAACTCTAACTTCATGATCTCATAAAGAATTACAAATAATAATAATAATCAATCAGTAAAACTGTGGTGTACTGTGAAGCATACCTGATGATTGTCACCTTGCAGGAAAGAGAAGAAGTTCAAATCTGCAAATTAAGTTGAAGGAGAGAAGTTGATTAAAGCAGGGCACACACACCGTACTGACAATTGGGCCAAATTTGATTTGATTATAAGATGTCTCTGATTATCCTGTGGTGGGGTGTGTGTTAAGAGTGCTTTCTCTTCAGAAAAAAATGTTCGGCGCCGACAATTCTGTCCAGTATTTACAGTCGCAAATTATTATTTGTGTGGTAAATACTAATACTGAGTCCGGTCGAGCTACAGACTGATTGTGTCATGAATTGGAACAATAGTTAATTAGGAAGTGACCTGAAACTCATGCTGTTGCCAAACACAAATAGAGGTGCGACTGATTTGGACAAGTGTTTGTATAACATCTCTCTCAAGTCATGGACCACAATCATATGATAAGGAAAAGAGTTTACAACTTCAATGCAGTTGCCAGACAAGCTATCAGTTAGCATAGCTTCTTCTATTGTTTCTACTTTTTTCTCTTCTTTCCGGCAGTCCTGATGCCATGCTGCCTCTTACAGGTCAGTCTTAGTACTATGAAAGACATCATTGTGTGTGGTTGGTGTGCTTGAGTACATCACACAATACTGTATATGAGCAGAAGGCACACACGGGGATTTTTTTTTCTTTGTCATATGTGGGCTTTCATATTTAAAAAAAAAAAAAAATATATATATATATTGAAAATCGGTAGTCATGTACCCTGATTTACACTAACAATTTAAGGTACAAACACCTACTGGTCTTGGAAACCCTTGGTTTTACCACTGCATCTAACATTTGGACCTGAACTTGCTCTTGTTGTGTTAATCTGTGTGTGTTGATCATTACCTGGAAGGTCATTGGGGGTGTGGTAGTAGGGTCTATAGTCCTGGATCAGTGGGGGGACAGGGGGCATGTAGCTAGTGTCCACAGCTGTCATGCTGGGCGCACGACTCACCGGGGAGGCCTGGTGGTGCAGGTTCAACACCCTGATGGCAGATAGGGAAGAGGGGACAAATTGTCACATGTTGACAGTCATGTTTGATGTCATATTTATCAGGATGGAATGAAGGTGTTTTTAAGTGTAACACAATTGAAGCGTAGTAATTTAAGAACATACAGGGTACATTTATCCACTTTATGATTCCTATCACATTTTTGCGAGAAGCATGACATGGTTAACAGAAAAGGTTTTTACAGATCTGATCCTGACTGCACAGGTAAACTTGGAACATGAAAAATCCCATTCAACACTGGCTCTATATATATATATATATATATATATATATATATATATATATATATATATATATATATATATTACTGCATTAGACTAAATGACTGTTTGTCTTGTCTATTCCTTCAGGAAAGCCTCTAGTAAGCAGTCTACCTAATTGTCACAAGGTATTTAAAGAACAAATGTTACACACGCAACATTTTATGTTACCAACTGTGTGGCTGTTCAAGCATAATGTTAGAAACCTATTCGTGCACTCAAGTGAAAACCTCATGAATCATTTAATATGTCGATACTTCACTTCCCATGTGAGCCTTGTCCACAATTGATGATTTCTAAGCTATGACAGCAGACAAAATCACAACCGGCGCTCCATGTCCAACTGACCCTTTGTTGAGGACTGGCGGCGATGTCGGGGAAATGGACGGACAGGATCGTTTGGTGGGAGGAGGCAATGGAGGCAGGGGTGGTGGCGGCAGTGGCGGCGGCGATTCCTGTTCTTCGTCTTCTGAGGAGCTGTCTAATGTCAAGTCGATCACGGCCATTTTCTTGCCGTTGCTGCTGTCGCTGCTGTGGTTGGCTGACAACGAGCTTTGCTCATCTGAGCTCAAAGATGTTGGACACTGACCTGGAGAGCGACATTGACAGATATATGCTGTGACTTGTTTATCTTTAAAACCAAGACACAAAACACAATGGCACAACATACTGTAGATTACTGTTTGAGCTTTCCATGACAGTTCAAATAGAGCAAGCCGGGACACCGGTGATTAGCAAGCCTGTTAGAACAGGTGTGGAGTCTGTAAATTAAGGCTAACTAGTACTATGATAGACTGTAACAACACAACTAATCCTATACAATGTATGTACATCAGCGCGACATACTACACATTCTGATCCACTACCCACTAATGCATTGCAGACTGTTACGCTTTCTATTGTGGTAGTACTGTGTGATGAATTTAAGCACTCATTCAACCGATGAGTTGAGAAAGTCGAGAAACAACTACCAGATTCCTGCAGTATTGATCTCTCGCCGTGCCCAAAGCAACCCGAAATATAATATGGGTTCTAGACAATGCAATCTTATTCATATTACTACTATGAATACCCTGGATGCAAATACCACCGATCACCCCACTTTAATGAGTATCGGTCTTATGAATATTAGATCACTTTCCTCAAAAGCTGTTCTAGTCAATAATCTTATCAGAGACCATAATCTTAATATGATACGTCTTTGTGAGACTTGGTTAAAACCAAATGAGTTTTTACCACTTAATGAGGTGTCTCCCCCAACCCCCCATGTTGCGCATCCTATTAGGTAGGATGGGGGTGTCACCCTAATGCAGCCCTATGGGGGGCACAAGCTAGTGCAAACTGTAGGCCAGTCCCATTTAAAGCGGCTAAAATAAGTATTTAACACGTCACTATTTTTCTCATTAAATATATTTCCAAAGGTGTTATTGACATGAACATTTCACCAATTAATTCATGCATACAAAGAAAGTAGAACAAATAAGATCAGAAATTAAGTTGTGTGTAATAATGTGAAATGACACAGGGAAAAAGTATTGAACGCGGCAACTGGTATTTATTTAATACTTTGTACAAAAGCCTTTGTTTTCAAAGACAGTTTCAAGACGCCTCCTGTATGGAGGAACTAGTAACATGCAGTGCTCTGGTGTGATTTTGGCCCATTCCTCCACACAAGCAGTCTTCAAATCTTGAAGGTTCCATGGGCTTCTTTTATGGACCTTGAGTTTCAGTTCTTTCCATAGATCTTTGATTGGATTCAAGACAGGTGATTGGCTGGGCCATTCTAGCAGCTTTATTTTTTTTTCTTTGAAACCAATTGAGAGTTTTCTTTGCAGTATGTTTTGGATCATTATCCTACTGAAATGTCCACCCTCGATTCATTTCCATCATCCTCGTAGATGGGAGCAGATTTTTGTCAAGAACGTCTCGGTACATTTGCCCATTCATCCTTCCTTCAATAATGTTAAGTTTACCAGTACCATTTGCTGAAAACTAGCCCCACACCATCATGTTCCCACCTCCAAACATCACAGTTGATATGGTGTTTTTAGGGGGATGTACAGGGCTATTTGTCCTTCAAACGTGGTGTGCATTGTTAAATTTTGCTCTCATCCGACCTTTGATGAGGTCGAGAAAGTTCGATTATCTCTATTCTTCATTCAACTTGCATTGGCTCCCGGTCTACTTGAGATGCGATTTTAAGGTCCTGTTACTTACTCATAACTATTACAATGGGTTAACACCCTCTTATCCCACTCAATTAGTTGGACTGTTTGTTCTGTCCCAAAACCTACACTTACAAAACGTCGGTCTTTTGGTGACTCAGAGAGCCAGAATGAAGTCCGCAGGCTCTGTAGCATTTTTGATTTGGGCTCTAGTATTCTGGAATGCTCTACCTGCAAATATTAGGGCAACTACCAAAGAAGAAAATTTTAAATCCCAACTAAAGACTTATTTCTACTCTTTGGCATTTAGTCAAAACAGGCCTACATGTAAACCTGTTTTACTGCCCCTTGTCCTACCTATACATCTACGTGGGGCACCTTTTCTCTTTATGAACATTGTAGAGCATCTTGGCATCGTAATGAACATTGCACAGCACCAGACTATGTGATGAATGTTTCCCACTCAACATCCATTGCAGCGGAGTTATCCTGGAAGGGGGATTCCCCCCCCCCCATATGCGGTCCCTTCTGAAGGTTTCTTTTTTTCCTAAAATGGGGTTTTGAGTTTTTCCTTGCCCAATTGGGGGGTTTACATTAAGGGATCATTGCCAAATGTGGGTCTGTGAAGCCCTTTGAGGCTTTTTAGTGATTAAGGGCTATTCAAATAAACTTGACTTGAGTTAATACTGTGCACAGTCGGCAAGTGTAGGGACCTAGCCCGACCACAAATAGCAAATTTCCACAAATAACTGACACTCCCTTAAAAGTGATTATAAATGCCAACAAATATACCAAAAGCTATGCTTATAAAACGCTTTAATAGCATTGCAAATGTTTGCGATTATCTATAAAAATTGCTGTATGGTATCCTTAACAATATAGTTAACAGCTTACAACTCAGCATGCACATACACAATGTACAGTACCTGTCCGTACACGTCACCAAATCTGATGATGATGATTAAGATTTACTGTAGCGACACAGTCCAGTGTAAAACGATGAACATGAATGAGCTGGTGGGAAAGTCCATTGCCACATAGGCTGCCGGCTCTACAATGGTTAGCGCTAGGGCGTTTACTGACCGGGAAACCAGGTAGGGAGATCACAAACTCGTGGTCCCAGATAGGTTAGCGATATACAGTGGCTACGCAAAGTATTCAGACCCCCTTAAATTTTTCACTCTTTGTTATATGGCAGCCATTTCCTAAAATCATTTAAGTTATTTTTTTCCTCATTAAAGTACACACAACACCCCATTATTGACAGATAAAAACGGAATTGTTTAAATTTTTGCAAATGTATTAAAAAAGAAAAACTGAAATATCACACAGCCATAAATATTCAGACCCTTTGAATGACCGAGCAATTCAGGGAAGCTCATTTTATCCCCAATCATGGCACCCACCTGTTCCCAATTAGCTTGTTCACCTGTGGGATGTTCCAAACAGGTGTTTGATGAGCATTCCTCAACTTTCTCAGTCTTTTTTGCCACCTGTCCCAACTTTTTTGGAACGTGTTGCAGCCATAAAATTCTAAGTTAATGATTATTTGCTAAAAACAATAAAGTTAATCAGTTTGAACATTAAATATCTTGTCTTTGTCGTGTATTCAATTAAATATAGGTTGAACATGATTTGCAAATCATTGTATTCTGTTTTTATTTATGTTTAACAATGCGCCAACTTCATTGGAATTGGGGTTGTATTTAACTCGGTCCATTTCTGTCCATTTCTTCTGATCATCCTTGAGATGGTTCTACACCTTCATTGGCGTCCAGCTGTGTTTGATTATACTGATTGGACTTGATTAGGAAAGCCACACACCTGTCTATATAAGACCTTACAGCTCACAGTACGTCAGAGCAAATTAGAATCATGAGGTCAAAGGAACTGCCTGAAGAGCTCAAAGACTGAATTGTGGCAAGGCACAGATCTGGCCAAGGTTACAAAAAAAATTATGCTGTACTTAAGGTTCCTAAGAGCACAGTGGCTTCCATAATCCTTGAATGGAAGACGTTTGGAACGACCAGGCCTATTCCTAGAGCTGGCCGTCTGAGCAATCAAGGGAGAAGAGACTTGGTGAGAGAGGTAAAGAAGAACCCAAAGATCACTGTGGCTGAGCTCCAGAGATGAAGTCAGGAGATGGGAGAAAGTTCTAGAAAGTCAACCATCACTGCAGCCCTCCACCAGTTGGGGCTTTATGGCAGAGTGGCCCGACGGAAGCCTCTCCTCAGTGCAAGACACATGAAAGCCTGCGTAGAGTTTGCTAAAAAAAAACCCTGAAGGACTCCAAGATGGTGAGAAATAAGATTCTCTGGTCTGATGAGACCAAGATAGAACTTTTTGGCCTGAATTCTAAGCGGTATGTGTGGAGAAAACCAGGCACTGCTCATCACCTTTCAGTGACGCATGGTGGTGGCAGCATCATGCTGTGGGGGTGATTTTCAGCTGCAGGGACAGCAATCGAAGGAAAGATAAAGGCGGCCAAGAACAGGGATATCCTGGACTAAAACCTTCTCAGGACAGTGAGTCAGTGCTCAGGACCTCAAACTGGGCTGAATGTTCACCTTCCAACAAGACAATGAGCCGAAGCACACAGCTAAAATAACGAAGGAGTGGCTTCAGAACAACTCAGTGACTGTTCTTGAATGACCCAGCCAGAGCCCTGACTTAAACCCAATTGAGCATCTGTGGAGAGACCTGAAAATGGCTGTCCACCAACGTTCACCCTCCAACCTGACAGAACTGGAGAAGATCTGCAAGGAGGAATGGCTGAGGATCCGCAAATCCAGGTGTGTAAAACTTCATTCCCAAAAAGGCTCATGGCTGTATTAGCTCAAAAGGGTGCTTCGACTAAATACTGAGCAAAGGGCCTGAATACCTATGCCTGTGTGATATTCCAGTTTTTCTTTTTTAATAAATCTGCAAAAATTTCAACAATTCTGTTTTTTTTCTTTCAATGTGGGTGGGGTGTTTTGTGTACATTAATGAGGGGAAAAAATGAACCAATTATTTTAGCAAATGGCTGCAATATAACGAAGAGTGAAAAATTTAAGGTGGTCTGAATACTTTCCATACGCACTGTACCTGTATTGTAACAGAGTCCACTGGTTTTATATTATTATAATATCTCTGACGGCACGGTGGATGACTGGTTAGAGCGTCTGCCTCAAAGTTCTGACGATCGGGGTTCAAACCCCGGCCTCGCCTGTGTGGAGTTTGCATGTTCTCCTCGTGCCTGCGTGGGTTTTCTCCGGGCACTCCGGTTTCCCCACATCCCAAAAACATGCGTGCTATGTTAATTAACAACTCTAAATTGCCCGTAGGTGTGAATGTGAGTGCGAATGGTTGTTTGTTTGTATGTGCCCTGTGATTGGCTAGCAACCAGTTCAGGGTGCACCCCGCTTCCTGCCCGACGATAGCTGGGATAGGCTCCAGCATGCCCGCGATTCTAGTGAGGAGAAGCGGTTCAGAAAATGGATGGATGGATGGATATTACTACAGAAAATCATGAATAGCGAGGTGTCTGTGAATAATAGAGGAATGGTTAAAAAAATCAAAATCAAGAGAATTTGCAAATGCTGAATGGCAAATATGCGTGGGTAAACATGCAGTAAACATTCAACCTGCTATCATATGGGTTTTCTTAGCTGTATCCTTACTGATACTGTCAGTGCTATAAAGAGTGAATATTGAATGCACATAGAACTCTTTTCTTCCTGTATCACTTATTCATTTTATGACTCACTCTTTTTTTTTGGCTACTTACTAAACCGACCCCATTTATTCCTTACCATTCAGGCTACTTTTTAAAGCAGCAAAAGAGACTTCCTGTACTTCATTTTTTGTCCTCATGGGGGCCCAGTTCCCATCTTCCTTGAACTGGATCTCATCACAATCCATACAGCTGGTCAGGATCTCCACAAAAAGCCTGTGTGATTTAACAGTGAGAATCACATTGTCCAACAATAGAAGAATAACAGTTAGTCGACGTAAAGAGGTGACACAATGTGCAAATATTTCACATTACAGCTAATCTGTAAAACATAGCTGGA
The DNA here is from genome assembly GCF_024500385.1 of Phyllopteryx taeniolatus. Lineage (NCBI taxonomy): Eukaryota > Metazoa > Chordata > Actinopteri > Syngnathiformes > Syngnathidae > Phyllopteryx > Phyllopteryx taeniolatus. The sequence continues at coordinate 10,876,975 of NC_084503.1, read as the reverse complement.
TTAAAATGGAGACTACAGTCGTTGGATTCAGGGTAAACATATCCTAATTGGTATAGGGTTTAAATAATTATTATGTTTCAAATGGCCATGACAGCCACAAGCCAGTGCAGGTAGAACTGGAAATGTGAAAAAATTATGACAAAAACTACTTGATTTTTTCCAGAATAATTAAAGACTGTGGTCTACTAAAATGTATACAAACGAAATGGACTATTTTGTTTAAATAAACTTTGCATAGCTCCACTACGGGGCGAGAAGGTGGGAGTTCGGTAATTTACCCGTCGATGATCAGGTGTTCATAAGGGGCCTTCTTGTCACAGACAGGACACACCCAGGTGGGCTTCTTCTCGTTCATTTGAATATACAGTGTGGCATCAAAGCACTGGAGGTGGGAGCATGTCAGCGCCCGGCATGGAATCATCAACCGCATTTTTCCGAGCTGCGCAGAATGCATCAACATGTCTTAAGGTAATAAAGAGGTCATCTGCACAGCAGGGGTGTAGGGTACTGTATATGGCTGGCATAAATGTCGCAAACATGTCAAGCATGTGGAAAGATGCACAGCAGGGTTCAAGAAGAGAATGACAGGTGGATTGTATCGGGAAAAAAAAAAGAGGTAATGAAATGAACGTGTGCAGTGCTTTCATTTTGGTGATGTTTATCATTTAATGCTTTAAGATGAAAGAAACTTGCTTACCGGGCAGAGCAAGGACACACGAAGGCTAGTTGTGGCTATTTCACTGTCTGGGTCTGCTGTTAGCTTCTCTTTGACTGTAGGCAAATGGGAAAAAATAAATGCCAATATGGCAAAGTCAATTTAATGCTTCAATTAAATAAAGACGAGAGATTAGTCAGAATGTTGTGTCATGATCTGTGCCCTGCAGGTCCTCTTTTGGAGCTTGGGTGGCGCTTTGCACCCCTCCCTCCCCGTTCTCTCGCTCTCTCTCTCTCTGCAGCAATTACCATTCCCTCGCCTGCGCACCTGTTCCCAATCAGCAGTAAATCACCACTTGCATTTAAGCCTGCCAGATCCAGGAGTCCAGCGCCTGTGTATTGACGCTCGTTCGTGGTACACAGGCTGACTCTCACAATTCTTTCTCGTATGTTACTTTTATTACTTGGCTACCCACATTGTACTAATCCTCTTGTGTCCTCCTTCGTCCCCAGTGCTCCTTCCGTGTCTCCCGCTCCTGCCATGCCATCAAAGCTCTTCCACCTGCCCTCCCGCTACCTGCACCTTCCTTGTTCCAACGGACCACCATCACTCCTCGGATATCCTACCCCCGAGCTTCTACCAAATAAACCACTCATCTACTTCCTCTGCCTCCGCCTGCTTTTCGGTCCAGTCCGATATTATACGATTACCAATTATGACAGTAAGCGCTTTTACGGATTTTGCAGACTACAGTCTTGCTTGCACCCATCCATTTTCTGTACTGTTTATCCTCAGTAGCGTCGTGGGTGTGCTGAGGCCTATCTCAGCTAACTCTGGCCAAGAGGTAGGCTACACCCTGAACTGGTCGCCAGCCAATTGCAGGGCACAATATAGACAAACAACCATTCGCACTCACATTCACGCCTACGGACAATTTAGAGTCCTCAATTGACCTACCATGCATGATTTTGGAATGTGGGAGGAAACCGGAGTGCCTGGAGAAAACCCACGCAGGCACGGGGAGAATATGCAAACTTTGTTTGGATCCCTAGCTTTATATTACCTACCATGCTGTTGTACAAAAGAAAAAACCCACAATGATCACTGATGTGGTCCCATGCCACATCATTTTATCGGGTTTGCAAGATAATTTGGGTTAGAAATGCCCAGGATGCCCTTTTTCAAATTTTCTATTGTAGTTGGTCCAAAACACCTGGCAGATGAGATGACTGGGTTTTTTATTAATACAGTGTTCCCTCGCTATATCACAGGTCACCCACTGTGGCTTTTTTCCCCCATATTTATATCATGGGATTTTGAGTATTTGCTGTAACTTGTTGTGGCAAAATAAATGCTTCCTAGCATTAAACATTAAAATTGTAAAATAATAATAATAATACTGCGATTGGCTGGCGACCAGTTCAGGGTGTACTCCGCCTCTCGCCCGAAGATGGCTGGGATAGGCTCCAGCACGCCCGCGACCCTTGTGAGGCTAGAGTGGTACGGAAAATGTTTAATAATAAAAACACATATTACAAGGTATAAAATGCGCATAGTGTACAGTAAAAATGTGCAATACAGATGTTTAAGACTTTAAAAGGTGCTTAAGTGTATAGAAAGTGTTTAAAAAAGTATGGTAGAGGTTAATAGTAGTGTGGGAAGATTAATAAGGGTCTGGGTAGGTTCATACAGTCCAGCTTTAAAATACGTATAAATGTGGTTGCTACTTTGTGCGTGTGGTCTGGACCCTAACCCTCGCCATAAACAAGGGATTACTGTATGATATGTAAATAAGCTTGCTCTGATTGGATCACTGTTCCCCTTAATTTGAATATAGAAAACAGCTCTTCGAGATCGTCGTGCGACAGGTTCCTTTTATTCTACTAATGATGTGTTGTTGCAATAGTAATCTTGATAGCCGCCGAGATATATCTGAAATCTTACCGGATACTGATAGCTATAGTGGTTGTAGCTGCAAATATTCCATTGACTGTTCATGCTTCAGACAGGCAAACGCCAAAGGCATGAAAAAGATGACAATAAAAAAACATTGTAGGGGGATCCCCCGGGCTCCCGCAGAGAATGTTTTTTATTTTAACATCAATTAAGCTATCTGGAAGACTCTGAAGAGTACAATCAGGCAAAAACATTTATTTACACCACTCAAGTACATGTTGATGTACAAATTTAAGATTCAAATTAAATTTGCCGAATTTCTTTGCTTTTTTGTTCTGGCCTCCAACTTGAGACAGGCCCATCTCCACCTGCATCACTTGGTATAGCTTAAGAGTAGCAATAGTGGATATCCGCTCCAGAGGTGGGTAGAGTCGCCAAATATTGTACTCAAGTAAGAATACTGTTACTTGACAATAATGTGACTGAAGTAAAAGTCAAAAGTAGTCCTCCCAAAAATGACTTGAGTTAGAGTAAAAAGCACACAGTGAAATAATTACTCAAGTACTGAGTAAAATAGTGAGTAACTTCAGATTTTTTTAACCACATCAATAAAAGAAAAAAAAAATACAAAATAAAATGCAAATTCTGATGTTGCTGTGTGTGGGCGTGTGTGAATGCAATCAGAACTACAACAAAACGTCTGCAATTTACTGCACGGTGTTTTCTCAAGTTATAAGTGAGCAGAAATGTCCACGTTTGGGCAGACAGTGCCAGACAAATACTACGATACATGAAAGCTGTTATTTTTGTTCATCTAAATGTAAACATGGTAACGACAACCTTCCCAACATGGCCGCCACATAGTCACGACGATCAGCCGGGCTGGCTTATCTAGTTTTAATAGCTATACCCGGCAAGACCAATAAAAGACGTTGTGAGGTCATGTGACTTTCTTGTGTTGTTGGACTGGTGAACTAGACTTAAACGTCACTAGCGCTTAAACTGGATTGGAGCAAACAGCGCCAATGCGGAAGTCTAAGTCGTAGTCTGGCTCACGAAATAGTTGATAAATATGCAATAATTGATAAATAAAAGAGTGGCATGGTAGATGACTGGTTCGAGAGTCTGCCTCACAGTTCTGAGGATCGGGGTTCAATCCCAGGCCCTGCCTGTGTGGAGTTTGCATGTTCTCCCCGTGCCTGCGTCGGTTTTCTCCGGGCACTCCGGTTTCCTCCCACATCCCAAAAAAATGCGTGGTAGGTTAATTGACAACTCTAAATTGCCCGTAGGTGTGAATGTGAGTGTGAATGGTTGGTTGTTTGTATGTGCCCTGCGATTGGCTGGCAACCAGTTCAGGGGGTAGCCCGACTCCTGCCCGATGATAGCTGGGAAAGGCTCCAGCATGCCCGCGACCCTAGTGAGGAGAAGCCGCTCAGAAAATGGATTGATGGATGGATGATAAATAAAAGTAGCGACCGACATTTAGATCATTGTAATGGAGTAAAAGTCCCATTACTTCTGAACAGCAGAAGCGGCGGAAGTGCTTTTTCTAATCTCGTCAACTCCTGTGATTTATCCAAAGCCGGTCCCGAGTGCACAGGTGGAAACTCAGGCCGATGCGCCAGCATATTAGTTCGCCGCGGAGTAATATTCACAATTACATCTGTGTGTGGATGGTGGATGTGTGGAATGGATTTATGATGACAGCGACGGTGATTCCCCGCCCCCTCAGAAAAACTCATCGGATCTGTACGATTTGTGGTGTCTCGAATTTTCGCTTTCTTTGTCGGGTGGCACCCGTCAGGTGAAGTGCTTGTCCCTGGCCTCCGTCCTCTCTCCTTCTGCACCCAAGGCTGCTTCTCCTCAGAAGATGGTGGCCAAGCGATGGACTTGAATTTGAATTTACCTTGCTAATTTTTAAGAAATAAAGTAAGACTTGAAATGAAGCTAAAAGACAAGTAGCTTGAGCTGATCACTGGCTGTTTATTAGAGGCCTCCAAATAAACAGAGCAATTCGCCAAGGCGACGAAAGTACTGAACAGTTCCAATAAGACACACGCTTATATACACTCCATCTGGGACATGCCCACCTTATTCTAAAACCCTCCTCTTGGTCTTGATTGGCTCAAAAATGCCATAGTTTCTAATTGTGTCACAAAAGATCCAATGTCAATTAAGTCATACAATACAATCATATATATATACACCTAGTTTTTAATGGCATCTGGTGTTCATTTAACATTACAATACAACTGGTTACTAAGGGTTTCTCGCTTTCTACTGGTGTCTGTAATCAAAAGGTGGTCATGGCATTCATCTCCCTCTTGGAGGCGCTCTTGGGCCATTAGGCAGTGGGCTGATAGAACAGTTGACAGTCGTAAACAATCAAATTTTGGCATGTCTTCCTAGTTTAACCTATGTAGCAGACTTGATGGCAACAATGAGCCACTTTCAGACTCCCAGCTGTCCTTTACATAAATCATCTGTCACCCGCTGTTATTCAAGTAAGGACTACCAGAGTTTTTCCCAAGAGTAGGCACATTCCACTATTCAGATCATAGGGCTTATTTGTGAAGGATTTGCATGTATGATGCTTGCATTGTCCAAATGTGTTGGTGATGTGATGTAGATGAGTATTACGTTTAGAATATGGATACGATTTCCTTGTGTACATAAAAGCCCTTATGCCTGGTGGAGAGGTGAGTAACCTGTGTGATGGCACAAGTTTTGCTGTAGTCCCCAAACTTCACAGTCATCCTCCACGAAATGTGCCGAACACAGTAGCATTCTGGTTCCAAAATGCTTGGGAAATTCTCCCAAAATAAATTGAAGACATTTATTCCTCAACTGTCACCGATGGTGTAGTGGTACACTCGCCTGACTTTGGTGCATACAGCGTGGGTTCAGTTCCCACTCAGTGACGGTATTAATGTTCGTGTATATATGTGCCCTGACTGACTGGCGACCAGTCCAGGGTGTAGTCCGCTTTTTGCCCGAAGTCAGCTGGGATAGGCTCCAGTGCCCCGTGACCCTGAACAGGATAAGTGGTGTTGAGAATGGCTGGATGGATGGATATTTCTCAACTCCTCTGAAGTTGGCAGATGACGCAAAGCACAAGTTTAGATTTCCGTAAAACACACGTGCGCTGTCGTTCAGCCATTTATTAAAGTCGAGTAATAGATAACGTGACTACATAGCACCGACAGCTGAAATGGATCGGCTCGTTTTGCTGCCTTTTGCCTTTCTAATGAATGCATACATTAAACAAACCGCATAGATGACAACGTTAAACCTGTTCACAGACTCATTATGACTCATGTAATGCATAAAACAGTGGGAAAACAATTATTTTAATGGCATGGGACCTTTAAATAGGACTTTGATTAGAGATACGTAGAATGGGCCAGAATTCTGTTGTAAGCCAATCTTGGGTATTTTTTTATCTGTGTGCTTTGGGTCTTTATCCTTTTGGAGGACCCATGTCCTCAGCTGAAATTAAGAATTCTGACACTGGGCAACATACATTATTTTTCTACAGAATGTCTGGATAGTCTTAAGATCATTATAGCCTGCACAGATTCAAGACACCCTGTGCTCGATATAGCAAAGACCCTCTCCCATGTTTCTCAGTAGGTACTTATGAACAAAGCTGTGATCCTCCAGGACACTTTGTGTTGTTGTTAATATGAAAACTGAAGGCTAAAACTTGAAATAGTGACAATAAACACTGGTCACTGAAATTGGCAAAGAATAGATATTTATTGGGTATCTACAAATTGGTACACCGTAAATGGACCTGTGCAGTCCTAAACACAAAGAGGTTGAGAGGGTTCTTACTCAGTGCTCTGGAGTGGTCTGGGTTCCTTATGCCTTTAGCCCAAAGCCTCTGTAAAAGCACTGTGGATGACTGCTGGTTCACCAAGTACACTGCCAGAGAGTAATTCTGTAGAGATGAAAAAAAATAAATGTTTTTTTTTCAGTGGACAACAGCTGGATACTGTATATGAAGGACACAATAGGCAACATGCTTGTAAGAAATGGACACCTGCTTGTCTAAGACACTTTTGAGCCACGTAAGAGGGATGACACTACCATCTATTGTCTTTCTATGGAACTACAACAAATTGACCCTTGTAGCTAAGGCAGGTCATCATTCCGAGAGAGTTTGGGCCAAATTTAATAAAGGTTTGTGTGTGCAAAAAGTTGAGTGTTCACCCAAACAGATGTAGAAAATTATCTACTAATCGAGCACACCCAGAATTGTGTCTGCCTAATGTGCGAAGTTGCTGCGTAATTCATTTTGGGCGTTCTGAAAGGAGTACTGGATATGCACATACCTGTAGATTAATGTGATTCATCAAATGGGAGATGAATTGCAATGGTTTATTTTGCGTGTTTAAATAGCGCGTCGAAAGGCATGTGCAAAAGGCGCCGCTGTGCTTAACCATGATGAGAAGGCGCTGGCAAAATGAGAGGTAACAGGGAGAAAACCTCTTTTCTGCTCATGTCGACATTTTTGAAATGCCACAAACAAAAATTATCGCACTATATTGTATATTCAGCAATGCAGTATTGGAGCTTCTGAATGATCTAAGGCACAAGGGAGTATGGGGTACCGAACCCCCTTATACAGGCTGTTTGGTTCCTGTACGAGCAGTGTCAGAGTTTGGTCCGCATTGCCAGCAGTAAGTCGGATTACTTTCGGTGAGGGTTGGACTCCGACATGGTTGCCCTTTGTCACCGATTCTGTTCATAGCTTTTATGGACAGAATTTCTAGGAGCAGCCGAGGCATTGAGGGGGTCTGGTTTGGTGGCCTCAGTATTGCATCTCTGCTTTTTGCAGATGATGTGGTTCTCTTGGCTTCATGAAGCCCTGATCTCCAACTCTCAACGGAGTGGTTCGCAGCTTAGCGTCAAATGGCTGGGCTGAAAATCAGCACCTCCAAATCTGAGACTACGGTGCTCAGTCGGAAAAGGGTAGCGTGCCCACTCCAGGTTGGGGATGAGATCATGCCTCAAGTGGAGGAGTTCAAGTATCTTGGGGTCTTGTTCACGAGTGAGGGAAGAATGGAACGGGAGATCGACAGGTGGATCGGTGCAGCGTCTGCAATGTTATGGACTTTGTATCGGTCCGTTGTGGTGAAGAAAGAGCTAAGCTGAAAGGCGAAGCTTTATATTTACCCGTCGATCTATGTTCCTACCCCCACCTATGGTTACGAGCTGTGGTTTGTGACCGAAAGAACAAGATCCCGGATACAAGCAGCCGAAATGAGTTTCCTTCACAGGGTGTCCCAGCTCTCCCTTAGAGGTAGAGTGAGAAGCTCGGTCATCCAAGAGGAGCCAGATGAGGTGGCTGGGGCATCTGATTCGGATGCCTCCTGGACGTCTCCCTGGTGAGGTGTTCCAGGCACGTCCCACCGGGAGGAGACCCCGGGGACAACCCAGGATACGCTGGAGAGATTATGTCTCCCGGCTGGCCTGGGAATGCCTCGGGGTCCCCCGGAAGAGCTGGATGAAGTGGCTAGGGAGAGGAAAGTCTGGGATTCCATGCTTAAGCTACCGCCCCCGCGACCCGACCTCGGATAAGCAGAAGAAAATGGATTGATGGATGTATGCTCTAAGGCTCAGGTGTCAAACTCATGGCCGGGGGGCCAGACCTGACCCACCTCATTATTTTATGTGGCTTGTTAAAAAAAAAAAAGCATGTATCTATTTAATGTTATGTTAATTTCTTCACTTAACGTTTCAAACCAATAAAATTTATTAACAAAGCACATTTGAAAACAAGAGTTGACTTAAAGCTGGGATCCACAATTTAAAAAAACAAAAAAAAACATTTTCCCCAAAGCCAATACTAGAGGAGATGACAAAATGCTGATTAAGCCTGTCAGCTCCTCCAACATCTTGCTGTATTCTTCAATAGTTTATTTTTTTTATATTTAGTGAATGCCCGATTAATTTCCCACGCTGGCCCAGTTGTTGGCGCGCCGAAAATGACGTAGAAGGAAATGGCGGCAGATTTTGCCGAGCGTAGTTGTAAAATGCTCATGGGAAATATTATTTTACATTTCTGTAGCATAAAATAGATAATAAATACTGTGTAAATGAAAACAATCAAAATGGCCGCAAATGAACAGCATCTACCTCTTTTCGAGGAGCCGTTGGCTGGCAGCAGCGGTGTGGGTGGTCACGCGGTCATGACCCAACACTCCTCCTGTCCTCACTGATCTGTTTTTATTGCTTTTGTTGAGCTCATTTCTTTGAACGTGTGCGTGTAAGTTAACTGCGAGTGACCCAGCGATGTGGTTTGCGAGAACTTTTATCCACTTAATTAGAACTTTGAGCGTAGTAACGCTGCTGCCGCTTCACTGCCTGTCATGACGTGGAGAGGTTCCCCCAGCCGGCTGCTGCGACTTCCTGGATCTCCCTACGGACATCGATTTCCGGTGACATATAGCTGAGGTCAGGTGATGTGACACGAAAAGCAAGATCAAGAAGAGAGATGTACATTATTTGAATGGTTTAGGGGGAACCAGGAAATGTATGCCTATGTCTTCACATTAACAGGTACTGGAACACCGCAGTGGTAAGAGAACGTATTTGTACGCTGGATAATGAACTATTGACATTTTCTCTCACCCGTTTTATTTACCTCACGAGTTTCAACACATTTTATTATACACTACGTTGGTGTATATTCAACTGTGAGGGGTTGGGACAGGGGGGAGCCGGGGGACAGTTGGAGTCACATCGAAGCGACGGACCGCTTTGTTGTAATGCTGAATTCTAGCAGTAGGGGGCACCAAAAATCGCAGATTGGAGCTTGAAGGGGGAGACACACACTCGGACGCACACTCATCGCGGGCACGCCCTCGCGTTTTTCTGGGGTAACAAGGTAACCCCAGAAAAACACTAATTTGAAATAAGTATTTGAAATAAGTATTTAACACGTCACTGTTTTTCTCACTAAATATACTTCCAAAGGTGCTATTGACCTGAAAATTTCACCAGATGTTGGGAACAACCTAAGTAATATACACGCTCACCACGCAAGACCCCTTTGCTGAAAAAAAAAACCCCGTCAAAGCTCGTTTAAGGTTTGCTGAACAACATTTGGACAAGCCAGTTAAATACTGGGAGAATATAGTCTGGTCTGATGAGAGCAAAATGTAACTGTTTGGATGCCATAATGTGCACCACGTGTGGACCAATGAAAAACAGAAATGCACTAAGTAGGTGCACAATGTATTGTTTACAATTGGAGAAATCAAATGCAGTCAAATACAAGGACAGCGCACACTAAAAGCTTCAATAAAAAGCTTGAAATTAAGTATGAGTAATGTATGTATAAATATAGAAATAATACAGTCATTGAAAAAAATCGTAGACCCCTCCTTTCTTCAGTTTCTTGGTCATTTTTAATGACAGGTGCAGCAAAAGTTTCCCTTTTTTGGACATATATAATGATGACAATGAAAACAGATCACACGAGTTGGATATAAGAGCTGATATCTAGCTCTAGCCATTTCCATGGTTTTCTTGATAAAAACCAAATTTATATTTAATAATGCAATTACGCTTTTGTATACTTCAGATAAAATGCCTTGAGCGGTATCAGGTATTATAATGAACAAGAAACTGAAGAAACAAGGGTGGTCTAATATTTGTATATATTATACATATACTGTATATAGATGTACAATTTGATATACAGTACATACAAACACACATATTCGTCATAATATATATGAGAATGCAGGCATTGATCGAATTTAAAAAATGACTAATGTTAAGAATGGGCTAATGCCATTATCACGTAATTTCTCAAGTTTACTGTATATAATGTTTTGAATTCATAAAAATAAATATAAAAGTATTTGAAGTTGTTTGTCAGTTTTCATTCCACTGCTTTTACTGATGTTTTAGATTTTTGGCCATGGTATTGTTTCAGTACCGGTATCGAGGTACTTTATGCAGGGATAGTATCCAGTTAGAATTTTGGTACCGTGACACCACTAAATATTACAGCAACTTACTGAGCGGTAAAACAGCAGCAAACTGCCTCCTGGTGGCCAAGGTGAGCACACCAGAAGCCACAGAACACTGATTTGGAAGCAGCATTAAATCATGATTCACAAACTGTTTAATGCTTAATATTCTATTTAATTATTTTATTGTTCTGTGTTTTTTATAAAGTACAATATTATAGAGTGCTAGTTTCCTTATCCTGCGATTGGCTGGCGACTTGTTCAGCGTCTACACCGCTTCTCGCCCAAAGAACGCTGGGACCCTAGTGAGGATGAACGGTACAGAAAATGGATGGCTGGATAAGAGCATGGACACGAAACGAATTAAACTTGTATCTCAAAGCACCACTGCGCTAGAGATTTCATTTTGCGATCACAATGCTCTCCCAAATGATCAGGGATCACCTAAAGCACAAAACCCTCTTTTAAATACGGTAGTGGTCCACCACATTTGTACCTGTTGCCAACAGCGCTCACAATCCGTTACAGTTAGTGAACAGGAAATGTAGCACCAGCTATATCGGATTTTAGGAAATCCAGCCCTTTGTCTCTTACCCTTCCAATTTCAGCAGTCCAGGACACCACAATGGTATTAGGGACTGTGGTGGACAATCTGACCAGTGAGGTAATGTTGATGGGTTGGCTGGGCCGCTTTGGCTCGACACCGTTTTTGGTCGGAGGAAGATAACCCTGTGATATTGTATGGTAAAAATATGTTAAGATTACAGGTATTAAAATGAAAAAACAAAACACGGTATATGGCTGATTATGTACTGCACGGGTTTATGTCGGTGTTTCTCACCGGCAGGTTACACGGCTTGCTGTTTACTTTCACACACAAACTGGGTGGAAAATGATCTTCCTGAGGACAGCTCGTCTCTGACAGGCAAAACCGCAATTGGACTTGAACTGAGAAATCACATTTGGTCCCCGAGATGTCCCTTAAAGCACAAAAACAGCTTTGAAGCATGCAGCTTGATGAATAATTAAGAAATAATTCACAGTCCAGCTTGAAGAAAACAGCGTCTCATCCATCTTACATTGAACTGCTGATCTGCTGGACTTGCTGTGGCGTTAATGCGAAGGCAAAACACGTCTCCTGAAACCTCTGGCTGTTGTCCGAAGCTGCAGCAAAACAAGAAAACATAATAGGAAATGATACATAACTCTTAATAATTCACTTTACAAAGTCAAATCTTTTAAAATCAAGAATTACTGTACACTTAAGGACTGACATGATGGGAACATAGGCAACACACAGTCATATTTCTCCCACGTTGTGGCAACTGTGCTAACCACTCCGTTTCACACCGGAATAACATGAGTGCATACTGCTTTCCTAATGAACAATTCTAACAAAATAATCCTTGTCCACTGTTGAAATTGCGCTGGTTTACTTAAAAAGCTAATCTCCCAGTATTTTCTAAAAGGCTCAAAACTATTCATGGTCTACCAATAATATAATTGTGCCAGTGAGACATTGAAGATAAATGTAGCGATTGTTCCATTTTTCCAAGTGTAAACTACCAGTGGGCAAGACTTTTATCATAACACTGAGTAATTATAATTACTGCGGGCTTTCATCCAATGGGCTGTGAATCTGACATGGAAGATGGAAGAGTGACAGAAACACCAATCAGGAATTGACTATGGCTTGAAATAAATGGGTGAAATGTTAGGGACTGCTTAAAAGACACCCACATGACTCAGTTTTCACATCTACTGAAGATAATTATCGCATTGGCCGTGGTCATCAAACATTCAAAGAATATTTCATTTTATTTGTAATTACCACACACACTATAGAATAGAGGACCTTTTTGGCATATTATACATTCATTGTTAACATCTCTTTTCTTTATACATTTTGGAGCCTGTCTGTGTGCCACAGAAGAAAATTACATGTGATGTGCTTTCAGGCTTTTCTTCCTCTTCGGGAAACTGAAGCTAAAAATAGATCTCGATCACTCTAGCTCTATCACACTTTCTCTCTCGCTCTGTCCTTGCTTGCTTTTTCCTCACTCTCGCCCCCACGCCACTCTTCCATCACGCTCGAAGTCACTCTCACCACGAAACTGGATTTGTTCTCATGTTTCAGTGTGGCTAAAAGAGATATGAAAAGGCTGACTAGCCCCATCCAATTTCAATCTATAACCATGCAATTGCCATTTTTTAACGATGAATATTAGCTACGTAAACTGAACATGAAATAAAAAAAGGTATATTTGTGTAGATCAAAGCTAAAACATACGTCCATGCATTATTATTTATTTTTGTGTGCCTGTAGTATTTAGTATTTTAGTATGTATTTGTAGCATCTAACCCTTAGCTCACACATTCAAAAAGCTTTTAATAAAGGCAGCACAGTTCATGAGTGGTTTGTTGAGACAATCAAAAGAAAATGCTTGTGACACGCATCATAATTCATTTGGTAATATCAGATCAGACTGTTTTTAAAATCAAACGCTCAGATTATATTTCTGCAAATATGTCATCTGCAAAGCCACACACACTTACAACCCAGATTCCAATGAAGTTGGGACGTTGTGTTAAACATAAATAAAAACAGAATACAATGATTTGCAAATCATGTTTAACCTATATTTGATTGAATACACTAAAAAGACAAGATTGTTTTTAGCAAATTATCATTAACTTGGAATTTTATGGCTGCAACACGTTCCAAAAGATGGCAAAAAAGACTGAGAAAGTTGACTGATGCTCATCAAAAACCTGTTTGGAACATCCCACAGGTGAACAGGCTAATTGGGAACAGGTGGGTGCCATGATTGGGTAGAAAAGGAGCTACCCTGAATTGCTCAGTCATTCACAAGCAAAGATGGGGCGAGGTTCACCTCTTTGTGAACAAGTGCATGAGAAAATAGTCGAAAAGTTCAAGGACAATGTTCCTCAACGTACAATTGCAAGGAATTTAGGGATTTCATCATTTACGGTCCATAATATCATCAAAAGGTTCAGAGAATCTGGAGAAATCACGGCATGTAAGCAGCAAGGCCGAAAACCAACATTGGAATGCCCGTGACCTTCGATCGCTCAGGCGGCACTGCATCAAAAACCGACATCAATGTGTAAAGGATATCACCACATGGGCTCAGGAACACTTCAGAAAAGCAATGTCAGTAAATACAGTTCGGCGCTACATCCGTAAGTGCAACTTGAAACTCTACCATGCAAAGTAAAAGCCATTTATCAACAACACCCAGAAACGCCGCCGGCTTCTCTGGGCCCGGCTCATCTAAGATGGACTGATGCAAAGTGGAAAAGTGTTCTATGGTCCGACGAGTCCACATTTCAAATTGTTTTTGGAAATTGTGGACATCGTGTCCTCCGGGCCAAAGAGGAAAAGAACCATCCGGACTGTTATGGACGCAAAGTTCAAAAGCCAGCATCTGTGATGGTATGGGGGTGTGTTAGTGCCAATGGCATGGGTAACTTTCACATCTGTGAAGGCACCATTAATGCTGAAAGGTACATACAGGTTTTGGATAAACATATGCTGCCATCCAAGCAACATCTTTTTCATGGACGCCCATGCTTATTTCAGCAAGACAATGCCAAACCACATTCTGCACGTTTTAAAACAGCGTGGCTTCGTAGTAAAAGAGTGCGGGTACTAGACTGGCCTGCCTGCAGTCCAGACCTGTCTCCCATTGAAAATGTGTGGCGCATTATGAAGCGTAAAATACGATAACGGAGACCCCGGACTGTTGAACAGCTGAAGCTGTACATCAGGCAAGAATGGGAAAGAATTCCATCTTCCAGCAAGCAAGTTCAAAATGCTAAACCTGAGTTATGACGTGACTCACCCTGAACTCCAAAATTGGGATCATTCAGGTACAGAACAGGTGATATGAATTAGTTCAATCAACTCCAAGTACTCTTATCTTGAGTTAAGCTTGTGCATGGCCACAACCAAAAGACATCCTCAACAGAGCCCCGAAATGTCAATTTACCAGGGAAACCGATAGAAACATGTCAAGTTCATTACGTCCGCTTTGGAATTTGAAGTGTTTAATGTGGGCATTCAGTGATATGAAAAAGCAATTGATGCATGAGTGAATCCGGAAGTTTGAATGGAATACTATTAAATGCAATAACTTATGATTTAACCACACTTTAAATTGCAGCATATAGGAATATATTTTGCATAACATCTGATTTTCATTTACCGTAGGTGCAATCTGGCATTTAAAAGCGTTTAATGAAATATAAAAACATCATTCAGGAATGCAGTCAAGGCAATAGAGTATTTTGCTCAGCTATGATTGGACCTCACGAAAATTTTATTAATACTAATTTACATTTATCAATAAAGCAAATATTCATTTTATATTTAACACATTTTTATTGAGCACAGTTTTATTTACCGGTACACATTTGTGTCATTGATTTGGAGACACAAATGGAACAGTTTGTAAATGTGAATATAAAGAAAATTTAAAACAAAAAGATAACTTTCGATTTCTACTCAGCCGAGAAATTTTTTTTTGTGCTGGAGCAGTGATGGGATGTGCATGACGTGTCCCATCCATGTCTAATTTGGAAGCCAAAATAACACCCAATTGGACTGCATGGGGGGGACCAAACCTTTTGTGCTCAAGGGCTACATTGTATTTTGAAAATGGACAGATGGGCCAGGTCATTTGTAGATGTGGTCAAATGAAACAGTTCATGTGTGTCAAAAAAATATTTACTCGAATAATAAAATATTGTCCATCCATCCATTTTCTGTACCGCTTATCCTCACTAGGGTCGCGGGTGTCCTGGAGCCTATCCCAGCTGCCTTCGGGCGAGAGGCTGGGTACACCCTGAACTGGTTGCCAGCCAATCGCAGGGCACATATAAACAAACAACCATTCGCACTCACATTCACACCTTCGGGCAATTTAGAGTCGTCAATTAACCTACCATGCATGTTTTTGGGATGTGGGAGGAAACGGACAACCAAAACTGCTGAAAGGATTGTCGGTAACCCCCTACCCACCATTGAGGACTTGCACGCTGCCAGAACTAAGACAAGGGCGTGCAAAATCCTCTTGGACCCTCCGCACCCCGGTCACCAGCTCTTCCAGCTCCTTCCCTCAGGTAGGCGCTACCGATCAATGCAAACTAGAACTAGTAGACATTCCAACAGCTTCTTCCCTCTTGCGATCAACTTCTTAAACACCTAACCTATAATTCCATTACAACAAGCTGGCAATTTTTTGACTTGAGTTCGTTGTCACATTTCTGTGGGGCCAATTATGTATTACTCGTGCACTCACTGTAGTTGTCTCGCCATGCTGCACTATTTGCATATACTGGCCACTCATGCCAGAGTAGCATCTGCTCCATTTGCACACTGATTGAGGAGTATCTGTAAAATTTGCACAACCAAGATTGTCTCAGATTATCGCACTACTCGTCACTTTAAACCGCATACACTCCTTGAAGTCTCGGCGCCCTTTGCACAATGGTCATTGCACCGGACTATTGCAATATTAGTCATTCGAACTGCTCTAAGTGCTAGAGGACTCTGCATCTTTTTGCACAATTGTTTTTCGTCAATGTCTTTATGTCTCCAAAGTGTTCTGTAAATTGACTGTCTGTTGTACTAGAGCGGCTCCAACTACCGGAGACAAATTCCTTGTGTGTTTTGGACATACTTGGCAAATAAAGATGATTCTGATTCTGAAACCGGAGTGTCCGGAGAAATCCCACGCAGGCACGAGGAGAACATGCAAACTCCACATAGGCGGGGCCAGGGATTGAACCTCAAAACTGTGAGGCAGATGTGCTTAACCAGTTGTCCACTGTGCCGATAAAAGATTGTGTTCTTTAAAAATAGTTTTATTTTATTTACAATAAATCAAAATGGACAAAAGGTAAATGATGAATAAAATCTTAGTGGTTTACAAATAAAATGTTATTCTAGTTTTAACATCTTTTGTAAATCAAGCATAATTGATTTAAAGAACCACTTATTAAAAATAAACAAATCATTGTCAAACATATATTTATTTAATTGTATTAATATTCCCTCAATTAACCAATTATAAGAGAAGTGATTAAGAAATAAATAAAATGAAAAAAATAACTTTAATCTAATTTTTAGGAAAATTGGCTTAATTAATGCAAAACGTATTAGTGACTCTTGATAAATGCTCATTGGGTCCGATTAAACAACGGAGGGCCCCTCTGTACTTAGGCCACCCCTGAATTAGACTGGTCCAAGTCTGAGCCACAGCCTGTCTATCATGATTTGATAATAATAATAATAATATGTTACGATAAATGATTTCTACATCAATCATTTGCAATCTTGTTGAAGTATATTTCTTACACTGTTACAGTTAACGGCCGTTCCACTGTGTCTGTGACTATCTCACCGGCAGACACATTGTTGCACACAATTTGCACCGACGTCAGTGCAAATCTTCCGTGTTGACTGAGTATATGAAAAGCAATAGTTTTTTTGGGGGTTCAGAAATTAGTCTGGGAATACCAGCGTATCATTTTAGATTTAGTTGTGCCTCAATATTAATGGGATAGCGGAGAAACAGACAAGCCGTGTTTGCTTCATGTGGAAGGAGAAACGTAGAAAGTCAGGATTGAGCAGACCTAATCTGCTCACGAGCAGCAAATCGGTCGGGCCCTAAACCAAATGCACATAAACAACAACAAAAGTGTAAATGCATATTAAACATTTAGTTGGCCTGGACTGACTCTTCCTCCGATAGGTTTAAATGAAGGTATTACTCCACTGTCCCCCCCGTCTGCAATTGTTACCAGATTGAGGCATGGAAAAGCCAAGACAACACCTAAAATCTATCAATAATCAAACAGCAATCCAGCCCCTTGTCAGTGCAAATGAATATCAGCTGGTTCAGTCTTAATTGATGGCCGACAAAAAGGTCTCATTGCCAAGGTGTGAGTCAAGACACATCTTACGATGGGTAAGAGCAAAGAGCTGTCTCAAGACCATCGCAAACTAATTGTTGCAAAACATAACCATGGCATTGATTGATGGCATCAAGAAGTTCAAAAGTGTGTTGCTGCACATTTTGCACTGTAAAAGTATAATTTGTATTTATTATTGATTGAGGTCCCCTCCTTGAGCCGTCACCTTATCGTGGTGGAGGGGTTTGTGTGGCCCAATGATCCTAGGCGCTAAGTTGTCTGGGGCTTTAAGCCCCTGGCAGGGTCGCCTATTGAAAACAGGTCCTAGGTGAGGGACCAGACAAAGCATGGCTCAAAGACCCCTTATGATGATGACAAAAAATGGACTCAGGTTTCCCTTGCCGGGATGCGGGTCACCGGGACCCCCTCTGGAGCCAGGCCTGGGGGTGGGGCTCGAAGGCGAGCGCCTGGTGGCCGGGCCTGCACCCATGGGGCCCGGCCGGGCACAGCCTGAAAGGGTAACGTGGGTGTAGTGCGAGCTGGGCGGTGGGACCTTGGCAATCTGATCCCCGGCTACAGAAGCTAGCTCTAGGGACCTGGAATGTCACCTCTCTGGCAGGGAAGGAGCACAAGCTGGTGTGTGACGTCGAGAAGTTCCGACTAGATATAGTCGGACTCGCCTCCACGCACAGCTTGGGTTCTGGTACCAGTCCTCTCGAGAGGGGTTGGACTCTCTTCCACTCTGGAAATGCCCACAGTGAGAGGCGCTGAGCAGGTGTGGGTATACTTATTGCTCCCCGGCTCGGCGCCTGTACGTTGGGGTTCACCCCAGTGGACGAGAGGGTAGCCTCCCTCCGCCTTCGGGTGGGGGGACGGGTCCTGACTGTTGTTTGTGCCTATGCACCAAAGAGCAGTTCAGAGTACCCACCCTTTTTGGAGTTCTTGGTGGGGGTGCTGGAGAGCGCTCCAGCTGGGGACTCCATTATTCTGCTGGGGGACTTCAATGCTCACGTGGGCAATGGCAGTGAGACCTGGAAGGGCGTGATTGGTAGTAACAGTCCCCCCGATCAGAACCTGAGTGGTGTTCTGTTATTGGACTTCTGTGCTCATCACGGATTGTCCATAACAATACTATGTCCAAGCATAAGGGTGTCCACACGTGCACTTGGCACCAGGACACCGCAGTTCTATGATCGACGTTATGGTCGTGTCATCGGACTTGTGGCCGCATGTCTTGGACACTCGGGTGAAGAGAGGGGCGGAGCTGTCAACTGATGCCGCTTTGGTGGTCGCTAAAGCAAAAACTCTGGCATGGGAGGAGTTCGGTGAGGCCATGGAGAAAGACCTCCGGACGGCTTCGAGGAAATTCTGGTCCACCATCCGGCGTCTCGGGAGGGGGAAGCAGTGCACCATCAACACTGTGTATAGTGGGGGAGGGGCGCTGCTGACCTCGACTCGGGACGTCGTGAGCCGGTGGGGAAAATACTTCAAAGACCTCCTCAATTCCACCGACACGCCTTCCCATGAGGGAGCAGAGTCTGGGTTCTCTGAGGCAGGCTCTCCTATCTCTGGGGTTGAGGTCACCGAGGTGGTTAAAAAGCTCCTCAGTGGCAAGGCCCCGGGGGTGGATGAGATTCGACCAGAGTTCCTCAAGGCTCTGGATGTTGTGTGGCTGTCCTGGTTGACACGCCTATGCAACATCGCATGGACATCGGGAACAGCGCCTCTGGATTGGCAGACTGGAGTGTTGGTCCCCTTTTTTAAGAAGGGGGACCGGAGGGTATGTTCCAACTACAGGGGGATCACACTCCTCAGCCTCCCTGGTAAGGTCTATTCAGGGGTGCTGGAGAGGAGGTTCCCTCAGGAAGTTGAATCTCAGATTCAGGAGGAGCAGTGTGGTTTTTGTCCTGGCTGTAGAACAGTGGACCAGCTCTACACCCTTGGCAGGATCATCGAGGGTGCATGGGAGTTCGCCCAACCAGTCTACATGTGTTTTGTGGACTTGGAGAAGGCGTTCGACCGTGTCCCTCGGGGTGTCCTGTCGGGGGTGCTTCAGTATGGGGTACCAAACCCCCTGATACGAGCTGTTCGGTCCCTGTACAACCGGAGTCAGAGTTTGGTCAGAATATCCGGCAGTAAGTCGGACCCGTTTCCGGTGAGGGTTGGACTCCGCCAAGGCTGCCCTTTGTCACCGATTCTGTTCCTAACTTTTATGGACAGAATTTCTAGGCGCAGCCGAGGCATAGAGGGGGTCCGGTCTGGTGGCCTCAGTATTGCATCCCTGCTTTTTGCAGATGATGTGGTTCTGTTGGCTTCATCAAGCCTTGACGCCAACGCTTACTGGAGCAGTTCGCAGCTGAGTGTGAAGCGGCTGGGATGAGAATCAGCACCTCCAAATCTGAGCCCATGGTCCTCGGTCGGAAAAGGGTGGCGTGCCCTCTCCAGGACGGGGATGAGATCCTGCCCCAAGTGGAGGAGTTCAAGTATCTTGGGGTCTTGTTGACGAGTGAAGAATGGGAAGAATGGAACGGGAGATCGACAGGCGGATCGGTGCAGCGTCTGCAGTAATGCGGACTTTGTATCGATCCGTTGTGGTACAGAAGGAGCTAAGCCGAAAGGCGAAGCTCTCGATATACCGGTCGATCTACGTTCCTACAGTCACCTATGGTCACAAGCTGTGGGTCGTGACCGAAAGAACAAGATCCCGGATACAAGCGGCCGAAATGAGTTTCCTCCGCAGGGTGTCCGAGCTCTCCCTTAGAGATAGGGTGAGAAGCTCGGTCATCCCGAAGGATCTCAGAGTAGAGCCGCTGCTCCTTCACATCGAGAGGAGCCAGATGAGGTGGCTGGGCATCTGATTCGGATGGTTCCCGGATGCCTCCCCGGTGAGGTGTTCCGGGCACGTCCCACCGGGAGGAGACCCTGGGGACGACCCAGGACACACTGGAGAGACTACATCCTTCGGCTGGCCTGGGAACGCCTCGGGATCCCCCCGGAAGAGCTGGATGAAGTGGCTGGGGAGAGGGAAGTCTGAGCGTCCCTGCTAAAAGCTATTGCCCCCACGACCTGACCTCGGCTCAGCGGTAGAAAATTGATGGATGGATGGATATTTATTGAGGTTATTTTTTGTGGTTTAATCATTTATTTTTTATTTAATCTATTCAAATGTAGAATCATGTCTATCTTTAAGTTAAGCAGTGGTTATGTTGCAATTTAAATGTTTATTTTGTTGTTTTTATTGAAGTTATTGTTCAGGATTTTCTAATATAATTTTGATTTATTCTATTCAATTGTCATACATTTTTCTTTTTAAAATTACCCATTGGTTAATAATTAATGGGTCAGTTTTTCTCATACCTCCTGTTCCTGATTATTGTTCTCTGTCTGAGTAATATCATTTGATCAAGCCTTTTCTAATATTCCATACTACAAAATAAATAAAGTATGTATGATTATTGCGGAATTTGGGTTGGAGTGATATTGGTATCGGCCAAAACTCAAGGCTGCAATATCGGTTTCGGATCGGAAGCGAAAAAGTTGGATCAGGCATCCCTAATTGTTAGGGGAAATACTGTATGTTCAGGGCTACAATTTCGGTGACACATAACTGAATTCTTCTGGAGAAAAGAAATCTGTATTGTGTCACTTGAACCATGTAGTGTAAATCTATAATATACAGTATGTAGTCCAACTTTTCAGCTGCCATCAATCATAGGTGTAAAAAAAACAACTGAGAAAGCAGATTGAAGGACAAAGATAGGTAGACAGGTATTTGTGATGTCATGTCTTTTTGTAACCACCTAAACTGATGATGTTAAATACCAACTAAAATAGTAGTTAACTTGCTTAAGGTCTGGTCTTTGGTATATGCTAAGCAGGAGAGAATTTACTCAGCTGAATCTGCCACAACAAAGCCCAGCTGGAGTTTGTTAGTTTGCCTTTTCTACTTTTTCATTAATTTAATATGTCACATGCAAACAGACTCCTATTTCATATGCACACAAACACAAAATACAGCTCCATTCTAAGAAAAACAAGAATGAAAACCATCTACAGAATGAACAGAACAATGTGTGACAAAAGGTGAGCTCTAGAATTTATAAGCTAACCTGTGTAACTTCATTCACACTAACAACTGGGATTGTTCTAGAGCTGAATGGGGTTGCTCTCCAGCTACAGTATATGGTCACTGGGCTCATTAAGGCATTCCAGTGTGCATATAAAGAAATGCTTAGGTTGGTGTGTTTTCAGTCTGGCAGCTGGTCGTGCTATTCTCGTCAATGCAAATAGTAGATATTTAAAGGGTTACGTCAGTGCTACCGTACATGGGCCACACCCAACACAAAAATCAACACATCTGCAAACAATATGCATAGGAGCATTGGAAATAGTCTGTAATTGGTGGAAAATAACATTGGTGTTCATGTGGACCAACGTGAGAAAATGAAGTACATTTTGGTGGTTAGGCGGCACGGTGGCCGACTGGTTAGAGCGTCAGCCTCACAGTTCTGAGGTGCGGGGTTCAATCGCCGTCCCCGCCTGTGTGGAGTTTGCATGTTCTCCCCGTGCCTGCGTGGGTTTTCTCCGGGCACTCCGGTTTCCTCCCACATCCCAAAAACATGCATGAATTGGAGACGCTAAATTGCCCGTAGGCATGACTGTGAGTGCGAATGGTTGTTTGTTCCTATGTGCCCTGCGATTGGCTGGCAACCAGTTCAGGGTGTACCCCGCCTCCTGCCTGATGACAGCTGGGATAGGCTCCAGCACGCCCGCGACCCTAGTGAGGAGAAGCGGCTCAGAAAATGGATGGATGGATGGATTTTGGTGGTTATTTGGGCTCCGTCTTTATGAGTACAGATTAGAGTTCTGTTCATTTGTTTATCAAGGCTGAGCAGCTTTCACTTTTGAGTGTTGAGCTTCATTAGTTTATCACAGAAAAGAGGATAAAAACTCATTTTATTTTATTGACATTTATAACCCCAATTCCAATGAAGTTGGGGCGTTGTCCATCCATCCATCAATTTTCTACCGCTTATCAGAGGTCTAGTCGCTGGGGCAGTAGCTTTAGCAGGGACGCCCAGACTTCCCTCTCCCCAGCCACTTCATCCAGCTCTTCCGGGGGGATCCCGAGGCGTTCCCAGGCCAGCCGAAGGATGTAGTCTCTCCAGCGTGTCCTGGGTCGTCCCTGGGGTCTCCTCCCGGTGGGACATGCCCGGAACACCTCACCAGGGAGGCGTCGGGGAGGCATCTGAATCAGATGCCCCAGCCACCTCACCTCACGACCAACAACTCGGGACCATAGGTGAGGGTAGGAACGTAGATCGACAGGTGAATCGAGAGCTTTTCAGGACCTGAAGTGGGCGAGCAACATCAACTGCGTCCTCAAAAAGGCCCAGCAGAGGATGTACTTCCTGCGGCTTCTGAGGAAGCACGGACAGCCACAGGAGATGCTGAGGCAGTTCGACACAGCGGTCATCAAATCAGTCCTGTGTTCTTCCATCACAGTCTGGTTTGGTGCTGCTACAAAAAAGGACAAACTCCGATTGCAACTGACAATCAAAACTGCTGAAAAGATTGTCGGTACCCCCCTACACACCCTTGAGGAGTTGCCAGAACTAAGACAAGAGCGTGCAAAATCCTCTCGGACCCTCCACATCCCGGTCACCAGCTCTTCCAGCTCCTTCCCTCAGGTAGGAGTTACAGATCAACGCAAACTAGAACTGGCAGACATTCCAACAGCTTCTTCCCTCTTGCAATCAACTTCTTAAACGGCTAACCTACAATTCCATTGCTACATGCTGCCAATTTTTTTTGTCTTGAGTTTCTTGTCACATTTGTCGGGCCAATTATACATACTCGTGCACTCACTGTAGTAATCTCGCCACACTGCACTATTTGCATAGCTGTTGTTGACCAATACTGGCCACTCATGCCAGAGTAGCATCTGCCCCACTTGCACACTGACTGAGGAGTATCTGCAACATTTGCACAATCAACAGATTATCGCACTACTCGTCACTTTAAACTGCATACACTCCTTGAAGTCTCGGAGCCCTTTGCAAAATGGTCATTGCATCGGACTATTGCTATATTAGTGATTCAAACTGCTCTAAGTGCTAAAGGACTCTGCATATTTTTGCACAATTGTCAAAAAAAATTAATAAATAAATTGTACCGGCATTATCAGATAACTAGCAACCCTTTATTGCTCAGACAATGTCATCAAGACAATGCTTTAATGTTTATTAAAACATTGTCTTGATGACATTGTCTTGTCATCAAGACAATGTTTTTCTCATTGTCTTGATGTCTCAAAAGTGCTCTCTGTTAATTGACTGTCTGTCGTACTAGAGCGGCTCCAATTACCGGAGACAAATTCCTTGTATGTTTTTTGGACATACTTGGCAAATAAAGATGATTCTGATGGTCCACCAGCTCTCCTTGGATATCCTTCCCAGGGCCAACCCGCAATAAGCCATTCTAAAATCTACTCCCTCCGCCTCAGTGTGCTCTTGGGTTCAATCTAATTCACAGACTTCGAATCGTGACAGAATACTCAGGCCAACATGGACCCAGCAACTCCAGCTCCTGGTCGACTACCAGGGCGCTCAAATAAGCAGACAGGACAAAGCCCTCTGCGAGATCATGGACTCATTGAATTCCCTTACAAAACAAGTATCCCTCCTGTCCTCCCAGAGCCACCTCAGCAATCCTTCCGTAAGTATTTCTCCCGAGCCTGTAGCCTCCGATCAACCCCGCCTCCTGTACAAAGAGCCTCATAATTCTCCTCCCGAACCTTACTCGGGGGACCTTGATTCACGTAGTCAATTTTTACTAAACTGTACTCTCGTATTCGACCTACAACCGCTTAGCTATTCTACAGACAGATCCAAAGACGCTCACATCATTAACCTTCTGTGTGGAAGAGCTGCCAAATGGGCAACTGCGTTTTGGCATAATTCCCTCCCGATACTTGTATCACTAGACTCGTTTACGGCAGAACTTAAAGTTTTCGATCACCCCGTTAAGGGTCGAGAAGCCACTCGGCGCCTCCTAGCTCTCACCCAAGGTTCGAGTTCCGTGGCATCATTCTCTATTGATTTCCGGATACTTGCAGCCTTTAGAGGATTTTTTTTTCAAGGGGCTGTCAGAACAACTCAAGGACGAGCTCGCGACAAGGGACAGACCCACCTCCCTCGATAATTTAATCTCGTGAGAGAGCTCGTGAGCGAGGAACAAACACGCGCTATTCCGATCTACCCACGAGGGCTGTACCTACAACCACTCCGCGGCTCACTGAACCTCCTACCACCTCCTCTTCACCCCCACTGGAGTAGAGGAGCCTATGGAACCGGCAAGACCCGGTTAGACCCCCTGGAACGTCAGCGCTGCTTCTCTCAGCGATTATGTATTTATTGTGGACAGTCAGGTCACTTCATAGCCAATTGCTTCCTCCAACCAAAAGACCAAGCTCACCACGACCCGAGAGCACCGTGATTACGGTTACTGGATGGGCGACTCGCCTCCCCTATCACCCACCAAACTGCACCATTCAACCTGCTGATTTCTGGTAATCATCGTGAAACCCTCCAGCTGTTTGTGATTCCTTCCCCGGAAACTCCTTTAGTCCTTGGCAGAGCGTGGCTCAAAAAACACAACCCCGCCATAGATTGGACCCTCCTGTCTATCACCGGTTGGAGTCACTTCTGCCATTCCCACTGCCTTCTTTCAGCCTTCCCGACCTCCACCACACCTCAGCCACCAGGCTCCCAGGTACCTGAGGAATATCATGATCTCTCCCCTGTTTTCAGTAAGGACCTCGCCATCTCTCTCCCCCCCATCACCCTATGACTGTGCCATTGACCTCTTGCCTGGAGCCCCTCTTCCCTCCAGCCGTCTCTCTAATCTTTCACTTCCCGAAAAAGAGGCGATGGAAAATTATAGCCGTAACTCCCTTGTCTCCGGACTTATCTGGCCCACTTCTTCGCCCCTGGGAGCTGGCTTCTTTTTTGTTGAAAAGAAAGATACCACCCTACGCCCCTGCATCGAATTCCGCAGTCTTAATGACATTACAGTAAAAAATAAAGCCCCGCTGCCTCTCCTCGATCCCTCCTTCAATCCCCTCTGTGACGCCCAAGTATAATTTGGACCTGCGGAATGCGTATAATCTTCGCCGCATTGGAGAGGGGGACGAATGGAAAACTGCCATTAACACCCACTCGGACACTTCGAATACTTGATGCTGCCGTTTGGATTAACCACCGCCCCTTCCATTTTCCAAACCTTCATAAAGGACATCGTCCGAGACATTACACTCTCAACCGGTTCGTCTTCGTATATTTAGACGGCAATCTCATTGTGTTGGAAAATTAATATTTGGAAAATTTGTTTAACATCATGTTCCCCCGAAGAACATCGCCAGCACATCCATCAAGTCCTTTAACGCCAACTCAAAAACTGTCTGTGAAACCTGAAAAGTGCAAATTCCACCTCTCCTCCGTTCATTTCTTGGGATACATCATCGCCAAAGGACAGTTACAACCAGATCCAGTCGTCAACTGGCCCATTCCCTCCACCCGCAAAGAGCTTCGTCTCCTAGGTTTCGCCAACTTCTATCAACGTTTCATCCGTGACTACAGCAAGGTTGCCGTGCCTCTAACCAGTCTCACCCCCACCAGCTCCCCTTTCAATTGGACCCCTAGCACATTGCAAGCATTCAAACCCCTCAAAGTGTTCACCAGTGCCCCCATCCTACGATAGCCCGAAGCCTCCCTCCAGTTTGTGGTGGAGGTTGACGCCTCTGACTCGGGGGCGGGAGTCATCCTCTCGCAGCGGGACCCAGTTTCCCAAAAACTACATCCCTGTGCCTTTTTCTCCCGTCGCCTTTCCACATCTGAGCAAAATTATGACGTCGGGAACAGTGAGCTGCTAGCCATCGTTTGGGCCCTGGAGGAGAGGAGGCACTCGTTGGAGGGGACCGTTACACCCTTTATGATATGGACTGACCACAAAAACCTGGCTAATCCCCGTTCCTCCAAGCGGCTTAATCCCCGGCAAAATTGCTGGGCTTTATTTCTCAGTCGGTTCAATTTCTGCCTCTACTTCCACCCTGGTTCGCGCAATGGCAAGTCTGATGCCCTCTCCCGTATGTTTGCACCCCCCTCCAGTCCAATTGAACCTGAATCCATCCTCCCTTTCTCGTGCTTTGTGGGAGCAGCCACTTGGAAGATCGAACAGGTGGTTAAAAGAGGCTCAGAAGACTCACCTGGGCCACCTAACAGACTGTTCGTACCAGATTCCACATGCTCTGACGTCCTTCAGTGGGCCCACAACTCTAAGCTCACCTGTCATCCTGTCATAACCCACACCATCCAATTAATCCAGCAACACTTCTGGTGGTCTAGCCTAGTCAAAGACACCAGAGAGTTTGTCCGAGCCTGTTCCGTCTGTGCCCGAGGTAAGGCTTCACATCACCGAGCTGGTCTGCTGCGCCCCCTACCCATTCTGAGCCGCCCTTGGTCCCACATCTCCCTGGACTTCGTCCCCGGCCTACCTCCATCTGAACGTAACAGTCATCCTCGCCATTATTGACCGGTTCTCCAAGTGTGTTTACCATGTACCTCTTCCCAAATACCCTCTGCTTTTGACACCGCTAACCTTCTTGTCGTCCACATGTCCAGACTTCATGGTGTCCTTATTGACATATCAGACCGAGGTTCACAACCCAGGTCTGGAAACAGTTCTGCAAGGTGGTGGGCGCAGCAGCCAGTTTGTCTTCCGGCTACCACCCCCAAACAAACGGCCAGACCGAGCGGGCAAATCAAAACCTGGAATCCGCTCTTCACTGCTCACCATCCTGCCTCGTGGTGCACCTTCCTCCTGTGGGTGGAATATGCCCACAACTCCCTCTCCAGCTCCGCCACAGGTATGACTCCCTTTATGGCATGTTACGGTTTCCAACCTCCTTTGTTTAAAGACCAGGAGCATCCAGTGGCGGTTCCCGCGGTGAGGGAGCACCTTCGACAAGTCCAAGCTGTGTGGAAGGACGTCAAGCCTGCTCGAACTCGGGCTACGGAGAACAATAAGTGGATCTTCATCGATCCCTCACTCCGGAATACAAGGTGGGTCAGATGGTCTGGCTCTCCTCCCGTGACCTCCCACTCCAATCGTAGTCCCGTAAGCCTGCCCCTAACCACACTCATCAATGCCACCTCTGTTCAATTAAAACTCCCCCTTTCCCTCAAGATCCATCCAACATTCCATGTGTCTCTGCTCAAGCCGTTCCTGCTTCTTGCTCACTCCTTGTCCTGATGGTCCACCACCTGGCCTTGGATATCCTTCCCAGAGCCAAACCGCAACAAACCATTCCATTATCTCCTCCCTCCGCCTCATTCTGCTCTTGGGTCCAATCCAATTCACATACGACTTCGAATCGGGACAAGTCTTCCCTAACCCCACCCATAAATCTCCTCTATATACGAAACGGGATAATTCCCCTTAATATATAATATTAGTGAGCGGCACGGTGGCCGACTGGTTAGAGCGTCAGCCTCACAGTTCTGAGGACCCGGGTTCAATCCCCGGCCCCGCCTGTGTGGAGTTTGCATGTTCTCCCCGTGCCTGCGTGGGTTTTCTCCGGGCACTCCGGTTTCCTCCCAGATCCCAAAAACATGCATTCATTGGAGACTCTAAATTGCCCGTAGGCATGACTGTGAGTGCGAATGGTTGTTTGTTTGCCCTGCGATTGGCTGGCAACCAGTTCAGGGTGTACCCCGCCTTCTGCCCGATGATAGCTGGGATAGGCTCCAGCACGCCCGCGACCCTAGTGAGGAGAAGCGGCTCAGAAAATGGATGGACGGATATAATATTAGTATTGTTGGCCTCAAAGATTAGGACAAGCAGGACAGTGATGACACAACTAAAAACCCCAATCAATTGATAAAGATGATTTGTGTGAGTTCTATGACTGGGTCAATGCCATTTAGCGTACATCACAGCACTTACAAATGCCTGCAAGCCAAATCCTGACCACAATGCCACTTGTTAAGCCATAACTCTTCTTTGCCACAGAGACCGTGTCTGTGATAAATTCAGTTCAAAGCAGCAGAAGGTCCAATAATTACAAGTCAAGATTCCAATCTCATGAGAATATTTGAACAAAGGTACTGTAACAGATAGACGAAGATTAAATTGGCTAATGCTATATTTGGTTGAGAATCATTTAATTGCAACAACTTTATCAATCAGAATCCCAATCGATTTTATTGTATATAATAATAATAACTGTATCAAACCTTTGACCCAATGACAACACCAGCATTTGCCTAATTCTTTTGTGGTACTTTTCCGGCCTTTCACCCCAGCCTTTTTCTGTTGTTTGTTTTAGGAGGTTGCTCATATTAGTCTCCTCTTTAGCAGTTAAAAGTCATGCTCTAAAAGGCAGTCCCCAACCACCGTGGGGCGTTTGGTACTGGGCCACTCAACGAGAGCGAACAAAAAATATTTTATAGAACATCAGAGAATGACAGAAGTTTTGTTTTGAAAATCATGTGCACAAAACTTTGCCTCTCTACACATTAAAATGACCGTCTTGGTGACATGATACAGTAGCAGCCAGCCAAGAAGTTAGCAAAAATTAGTTAAAAAACAAAGATATTTGAAAAGCTTCAGAAAGGGGGAAAGGTCAAATGATGACACAGCAGAAGAGACAATCACTTTCAAGAAAAAGACAGCTGCATTTAAGAGACAATATCAGCAGTCCGACTTAAAATATAGGTTTATCATTGCAGGTGATTTACATGCACCAAGCACACTCTGCGTACGCAATATGTGGCAGCAGGCTTGCAAATAAGGCAATGATTCCTTCAAACTTGCCAAAAAAGCACTTAGTACCTTGCTTCCATTTTCAGCATCCTACCTTTATGAAGTGAGATTTTTCGCAAAGACGTTGACCAAATGAAAATTACTGAGTCGACTGGGCATAGGTAACTTCGGGTGTCATTGTCTCCCATTACTCCAAGATAGGACCGTCTCGTTAAGACCAGGGCTCCCATTAATAACAACAACACCTTCAGCGTAATTTTGAGCTGTATTTTTCATAAATCGTTTTTATTTGTTTCTATGCCTGTCCGGAAAAAATATTTCTCTACGTGAACCTGGTCCGTGGTGCATTAAAGGATGTGGACTGCTGCTTTAAAGCAGTGCTTCTCAACTGCTGGGTCGGGACCCAAAAGAGGGTAGTGGACAGCGAGTAAACAGTTCCAGGTGGTCCTCAGTTTACGATTGTACGGAGACATGACTTTTTGAGATTTTAAACAGTGTGCGATGACTTAGCTTGTGCAGCGGCGTAAGAATAAATGGTCATGCAGCACCAGAACAAGTAAAAGTGTTTTTCATTTAAATATTTACTTAAAATTCGGAATTTACTACTGCGTTTGCATAAGTTAGTGATAGACCTCAGTGCGTTCCAACTTGCATATGAATACGGGTAACATGGGTGCCGTATGGGAAGAACTCTATTGGACACCAAGGACCCCTTGTATAGTAACATACAGTGGGTATGGAAAGTATTCAGACTCCCTTAAATTTGTCACTTCAAATTTCGTGTGCATGCATGCATGTTCATGACAATAAAAAAGGTGATTATTCTTCTTCTAATCAGCAATCACATATAGGCTACTTTCAGCCAAATCTGTTTCTGGAAGAAAAAAAAGGCAAAAACAGCCTTTTTGTGAAAGCAGACACATCAGAATCAGAATCATCTTTATTTGCCATGTCCAAAAAACACCCAAGGAATTTGTCTCCGGTAGTTGGAGCCGCTCTAGTACGACAACAGACAGTCAATTGACAGAGAACACTTTGGAGACATAAAGACATTGACAAAAAACGTCACTGAGCAATAAAGGGTTGCTAGTTATCTGTTATCAAGCAGAACCATGACTTTGACACCAATATTTGTTTTCTTTCATGAAAATCTCAACATCTGAACATAAAGCAACACTGAGAAAGTACTTTTGACAGAAAAATTATTTATTTACAAGTATAACTATGTACAGAATTTACATTAGACAGAAATGCATGAACAAATGGGGTTCCCACACTTGTACTTTTTCCCCTCCAAATTCTCGTCCTCTACCGTTTGCTCAATACTCCAGGTTTTTATTACCTTGCACATAAAATCTAGCAGTTTGATCCACATATGGATATTATTATTCTGTTGGCAGTGAACAGGATCTTTTGTGGTTGTCATTCTCTTTGAAACCAGTCACTACTTTTGCTTGAAGTACAACCTGTGCAGTTTAGAAATATAAGTATTACTATAAAAATACATTGTTGAAATTGCTGTCGTGGGACGTGGAGAAAAAAAAGCTTGGAATTACCTTTTTTTTTGCACTGCGTACTGGAATGGGAAATGGGAACGTCTGCTGGATGGATAACCTGTAAGTTTTAAAAAAATACATACGATTACTAGAGAATACCTTTTATTGATGACGTGTTTTGAAAGGGTAGAAAAAATATTACTTTTCTTTGTCGCAATCCTAAAAGACGCTCGACTCGCAGGTGTTGAATTCCTGCAAGATTAACGAAATGGAAAATTCTAATCAGCACTGGCAACAGATGTTATATTATAATGTGAACTAGTGGGATTAAATTATGTTATTATGGAACAAGGATTGAAGGAGCGTGTTTGCTCGCTAAATGTAGCTAACGCGAGCTGCAAATGAGTTACCTTCGACTTCGTCGGACTTCGTCGAAGGATCCTCGTAATGAAGTTCGGCTGGGTATCCAGACGGAGTTCACTCATCACGATTCCAGATCCCATTTACTCAAATCTTGGTCGAGAGGCAATCAGCTGGCAAGCGGCTGGGAGGATCTCGCCATATGTATGGGCCGGCATTTTGAGCGATAGCTTTGGAACAAAGCAATCGCTCGGAGCGTCATTCTGACTTGGCGCACCATCGTTTATTCCCCGTATGATCTAAGGTGTCATTCCTGTCGGTCGCAGGAATATTATTCTTGCCTTGGCGCAATAAATTTCTTGTACCGAAAGCTTTTTTTTTTTTTTTTTTTTAGATTTTTTTCATGTTGTCTTCTCTCTTTTCCACCATTATGTTTGTCTTTTCTCATTGTCTCTTGTACCTCGCCGGCCCGCCTCCTCCTTCTTCTTCCTCTTCTTCCTCTGAGCGAGGGACATTCAGGTGAAGGCATTGTTGCCCTCTACAGGGTGCCAATCCTCATTGCAGTTATCCAGAGGCTTGACAATCACACATAAACTGCACAAGACTCTCCCCCACCCATCCCCCGTTAAAAAACGCCATTGACGTCTTTAGACGGCATTGGCAGGGAATGAGTTAAAAAAGAAAAACTGAAATATCACATAGCCATCAGTATTCAGACCCTTTGCTGTGATGCTCATATATTTAACTTGGGTGCTGTCAATTTCTTCTGATCATCCTTTAGTAGGTTCATTGGAGTCCAGCTGTGTTTGATTATACTGATTGGACTTGATTAGGAAAGCCACACATCTGTCTGTATAAGACCTTACAGCTCACAGTGCATGTCAGAGCAAATGAGAATCATGAGGTCTAAGGAACTGCATGAAGAGCTCAGCGACAGAATTGTGGCAAGGTACAGATTTGACTCAGGTTACAAAAAGATTTCTGCCAGAGCCCTGACTGAAACCCAATTGAGCATCTCTGGAGAGACCTGAAAATGGCTGTCCACCAACGTTCACGATCCAACCTGACAGAACTGGAGAGGATCTGCAAGGAGGAATGGCAAAGGATGCCCAAATCCAGGAGTGAAAAACTTGGCATTCCCAAAAAGACTCATGGCTGTATTAGGTCAAAAGCGAGCTTCTATTAAATACTGAGCAAAAGGTCTGAATACTTACGGCTGTATGATTTTTAAGTTTTTCTTTTTTAATACATTTGCAAAAGTTTCAACAATTCTATTTTTTTCTGTCAATATGGGGTGCCGTGTGTACATTAATGCGGAAAAAAATGAACTTAAATGATTTTACCAAATGGCTACTATATAACAAAGAGGGAAAGATTTAAGGCGGTCTGAATACTTTCCGTACCCACTGTATTTCACATGCATCCCAGGTTAGAGTTGCCTTTTATTTGGAAAGTAACATTTGACAGGCAGGCAGCAGAAATGTAATTATTTGTTCATCCTCAGCTTCTTAACCAGGTGCCCTAAAAGGCATTTTGAACATGAAAGTGTGTGGAGTTCTGTTTGAAAAAATGACATACATATGTTTTCAAAGGCTATTTTTTAACAATGCATTTTATTTATTGTTCTTCAATAAAAGTGTGTCGCGACTTAGCAATTCTGCATGATGAAGGATCTGCCAATCAGTTTGGTTGCATTATTCTTTAAATTTGCAGACAAAATGTTTATGTAGTTTATTCTGCAGCTGACATCATGTATTACATCATCATTAAAGATTAGTGAGCTCGTCCGAGAAGCCATTCAAGCGTAAACTATGCATGACATTACTTCCACTGTGTTTCACAATGAGCCAGTATGTTTGGAATTATGAGCAGACCCTTTCGTTCTCCGAACTTTAACCTTTCCATCTTTATGGCAAAACCTAATCTTTGACTAAGTGGTCTTTAAAACTGTCACATCACTTTTGAGCCACATGTCCATAGTTTTTCGCAAATGCCAGCTGGGCCTTCTAATTCGTGTTGCGAGTAAGTCGTTTGCATCTTCTGGTGGCGGTTCTGTACTTTTGGTCATCAAGTCCTCTGCTACTATTCCCAACAGTAGCTTGCGGTACCTTCACTCCTGCCCTCTGGGGGTTGTTGCTCTGATGTCACTAATAGTTTGTTTGCCTCTTTGGAGTGCTCACAGTGTTCATGTCGTCAACTGTTGCAAATTTCTGTGGTCTCCCTGTTCAACGTACTTAGCACAACAGTTTTTACTTCTTCTTCAGGACATTCCATAATGTTCTATTGGCTATGGCAAATGTTTGTGCAATGATTCACATTGATTTTCCATCTTTTCTCGGCTTCACAAATGCTTGTTTTTTTTACCTATTATAATCTCTCTGTTTTTCATGTTGGTTACACTTCAGACCAATATAAATGGCAGTCTTGACAGGCAAAAACCAAACCTGAAACTGAACATAGACCCTCAGCTATTCATTGCTTGAATAATCAATGTAATAATACATACCTGGGCAACAAAACAAACCTGTTGGTCTAATGTTCTACTACTTTTGCTCATGTGAAATACGGTTGAGTTCAAACAAACGTGCTATCTTAAGTTGAACATGTCAGATCCTGGAAATAAAAGCTGAAATGTTGATCATTTCTCATCTTTATCTTTGATCTCAACCCAAAATGATTCCAGTCTACAGTAAAAAGAAAGGAAGTCGACTCACTGTTCGAATACTTCTTGAGGGAAGTGCTACTGAAACAATTCCTTTGCCATAAACTGCATGACTGTTCACATTTTAATGTGTTGTGGCATAATTCTAACGCTTTCAGACACACATGGCAATACTCTCTTTAAGGGCATATAAAAATGCAGCAGAAGGAGTGGGGGTAGGGATTTGTTGAGAATGATATTGTGGATGAGGCAAAAGGGGACGCATAAAGAATTGAGGGCGTAGTATGAATAACAATCAATGGATCTGAGGGAGGCATATGTGCATGATCAAATGGTAACAGGGCTCTCTTCCTTATAATTAGGTTAACTATGGTGATCACAATGAAGCTGAGCAGTCTTTTAGTAGCATTAAAATCTTCAGCCTGGTGAAATTACGCACAAATCTTTCCCCCCACCCCCCCCCCTCACTCACCCTCTCTCTCTCACTATTGAGAAAATACTTATGCATTATTAATATTAAAGTATGTCTGGTTTTGGAAAGGAACCATATGTGCAGACGTACTGTACCAGCGCGTGATAGACCACGACGTCTATGTGCAATTCTGAAGGAACAATGAATTCTGTGGGCACAGTTTTGTGCCTGTGCAATTTCCTGACTTTGAATGCAAATGTTTGCATGCAAAGTGGATGATGGCAGACAGAGTAGTGAGAAAAAACTGATGGAGAGGAACAGGTAGAACACCTTTTTGTGTTTGTACATGCATTGGCAAGAAAATAAATCACAGGGTAGTTTCTTACTCTATTAAAATGCTAATGAAGAATAATACAGACAGATGTTCATGATTTTGTAATATATTACATTTAAATTTACATGTACCGAGATTAAATTATTGAATTACAAAATTGATATAATTGTAATCATTAATTACTGGGAGAAATGTGTAATTAAATTCCAGTGGATTTTGGAAATTTCCATGATTACAATTTAATAGTAATAACAATAGTAGTTATAATCCAGCCATCCATTTTCTGCGCCGCTTCTCCTCACTCGGGTCGCGGGCGTGCTGGAGCCTATCCCAGCTATCATCGGGCAGGAGGCGGGGTACACCCTGAACTGGCTGCCAGCCAATCGCAGGGCACATACAAACAAACAAACAACCATTCGCACTCACATTCACACCTACGGGCAATTTAGAGTCTCCAATTCATGCGTGTTTTTGGGATGTGGGAAGAAACCGGAGTGCCCGGAGAAAACAGTAGTTATAATAATTTAATATTTAGAAATAGACGCAAAAGCTCAGCTTTTTTTCCCCCCATATTACTTCCTGCCGACAAAGCAGACGCTTCTGATTTGCTCTCTCTGGTAACGTGCCATTCTGCTGTAGTCTCAAACATGACAAATATGACCCTGAAGCGCCACCTTGTGGTGCAATCTATGAATTTGGCTGAGATTTTGAAAGAGTGAGTATTGGGCAGATTGTTCTGATATTTTCATAGGTGTAAGTGGACATAAATAGAGATGTTCACATACATTTTGGTGACGATTGATAGTTTGCTGACATCAAGCAACGTCAAGCTTTTGTCCTCGTCAGGTGTCCGCCGTTATGACGGCCACCCGCGCACATCAAAGTCCGAGGTCAGCCGAGCCCCATGACCATACAAAAGCCTATAATATGTCACAAAATCAAACGCCTGGTTAACGTCATTGTCCAAAACTATTTTATCGAACTATAGTGCGAACATGGCGCAGTGATGGCAGGTGTCAACTGTGACAGCCAGCAGTGCACATCAAAGTCAGCCTGCGTCACACAATGTCACTTGCCACACAATGCCACCATACACCCTACAGAAACACGTGTCATCCATAGGAAATCTTTTCAAACATCTTAGAGGCATTTGTGATGCAATCAATACAAAATTGAGCTGACGAACTGCGTTTAAATATGCGGAAATGAATCTGCAAGCACTACCTGAACCTCATGTGGGATGACGTGGCTGTCTCTTTTTCAATGATCAATTTTTTAAAAATTAAGCCTATTCAAAATTTTCACTATCACTATTTTCACTCGTTATTGTCAAAAAACAAAACAGAACAAAAAAACATCCACACTTTCAATATAGGCAAATATTACACCAAAGTGTTCAAAATGTGGGCGGGCCAAACTCTTTCTGGAAATCAAATATTTCATCAGAAAATTAGCCTAAAATTAATACATTGGAACCTTTCGGGTTACATCCAAAGTTTTCATAGAAAACTTACCTCTAGTTACGTCTTATTTTCTGTTTGCGAACGGTCTTGGTATGGACGGAAGGATCTATCGATCTATGATCCATCTCACCCTGCATGACCATTGACTCACTGCATAACCCTTTGATATAAGCTGAAACTTAGTTGTCTGCTCTGGTCCGCAGCGTAAGGCGGAAATCCGTTCTAGGCGGAAGTTCCGCCTCCACATACTCTCTCACCCAATCACAAATCTAATAGCGTTTGCGATTGACGTGGTAAAATAAGTCCGGAAATCATTGTATTTTTGTCCAAAAATAGCATTTAAAATATGCATGTTATTTATTCAATTGTAGTATCTCTTTAATGAAGTCAATGAACGGTAAATGTCAGCGTAATTGCTTCAATAAAAGAGTCCACATAAATATGAACAGCTACGCCAGCGCGCTGTAGCAGCCCAGCTAACCGACATGCCTACGTGGCAGCCATGTTTGCAGGGATGACATTCCCATAGATGTTAATGCATGGACATTGAAATTAAGTTGCAACTTGCTCATGCCCTGCCATTGGCTGGCGACCGGTTCAGGGTATACCCCGCCTCTTGCCCAGAGATAGCTGGGATAGGCTCCAGCACGCCTGCGACGGTAGTGAGGAATGAATGTTACTTGCTCTTTTCTCAACCGATTTGCATGAGGTTACTGTTTTGTCAATGCCAAAGCGTGTTATCAACACAAAATATGGTAATAAAAAAAATGATCAAAATGACTAAAGTGGAAGTAAGCAGGTCCAAAAAATGGCATGTAAATTCGACACGCCACAGAAAAGAGTAATGTTAACAAGCATGCCAAATTTGCATGAAAAAACAAAATAAATAAAATAATCGCTAAGTATATAAAATCAGGCTTCAAAACTTGAATAATAAGGGCCACCTCTCAGCTCCCAGACGCTGTGGGTGTAACGAATGGATGCGCCAAAAGGAATCAAACATACTGAGGGGGTGATAGCTTATACGATGTAAAATCCCGTTAGGAGGGTCAACTTCAAAATTGAATGGTTATTGTGGACTATAATCATAAAAATAAGCACACAAATCAATTTCTCCTCATAATCTCACAGCCGAACACGGCACCTGATGACGGCGGGAAGGAAGGAGGAAGCCCAGGTAGTTAGACAGTCGGCACTGCGCCATTCACTAGTATCCCACGAAGCCATGTTGTATCCGGTGAAAGTTTACACAACCATCCGTCGTAAAATGCGCACTGCAGTGTTGGCTGGTGGTGTTTGATGTTCAGCTCACCATCTACGTGCGTCTTTAAAAAAATCAA
Organism: Phyllopteryx taeniolatus; assembly: GCF_024500385.1. Lineage (NCBI taxonomy): Eukaryota > Metazoa > Chordata > Actinopteri > Syngnathiformes > Syngnathidae > Phyllopteryx > Phyllopteryx taeniolatus. Next base: position 10,839,607 of record NC_084503.1, on the reverse strand, counting down.
TCTATCGCTTTTTTATTTCCTCATTTTTTTGGGAGCTTAAAAAAAACTGCTGTTCTGTAAATTGAGGCATTTAGCGACGACGCATTTTTGGCGTGTAACCATCGTTAGCTTGCTAAGAGCATGCTGGAGTGGAGTGGTAAATGGGCCTTGTTATGGAAGCTAAGCACAGCTAACTCACAACAGAGCGTAGCCAAAGGACATGACGTCACTTTGTATTTATCTAATAGGGGAGGATAAGTGGTAAAGAAAATGGCTGGATGGGTGGATGGAGAGAACTCTTATAGAAAGTATACGCCCCAGCCCCATGATGTCACGAGGCTGTGTTTTAGCCCCACCCACAAAATCAGGAAAATTCTAACGGTGAAAAAGATGCTTACGCTATATCTCAACAATTCAACACTATATTATTTGCATGTTTTCAGCACTTATCTTCAAAGATATTTAATGTATTTAGAAACCAAAAATGGATATCTGCTTTGAGCCGCATTAAAAGAAATGCGCAGCAAATTGACCAACAGAGAAATTCGTCTTTCAAATGACAATGAGACGTCCCACTTTTGGTTTTGTTTTTTTGTCTAAGTTTCTCTGATTGGTTTGTTGTGCAAAAATTAACCAACGACTTAGAAAAGAAAAAGACAAAAGAAAAAACACCTGAATCAGAATTTCCCCATGTTATTATCAAAGAAGGCTTTTCTTCAATGAGCAGCTCTCGTCCTGCTCCCCTTTCCCTCCTTCGTTAAAGTTAATGAGCAATAAACTGTTATCATGTTTATTCAGTGTTTTATTTCTTTGTAATAATGTTTTCACTTATTTCAATATTGCACTATATTTATTGACCACACAGATAAAAAAAAAAAAAACAAGTATAAGTTAATTTTGGGGCTGGAAAGGATTAATTGAATTCCCATTAATTTCAATGGGAAACATAACCTCAGTTTAAGAATGTTTCAGGTTACAAACGGGGTTATGGAATGAATTAAGTTCGTAACCCAAGGTTCCACTGTACTGAGTCTATTTTGGGAGGATTTTTTTTTTCTGCAGACATCATTTGCAAGTCCAGAATTATGGAATAAGTGTCAATGTTCACAGTATTAGATAGATCTTTTAAAAAATGGAATCAAAATATAATCAAATATAATTTGTTATATTTACCATGAGAAAGTAATTTAAATAGTTATGCTACTATTATATTTTCAACAGGGTTATTTAAATTGTAATTGTAACCAACTACATTTCCAAAGACTTCTTCCCAACACTGCTTATGACTTATGCTAGTCATAAAAAAGACACATTCACAAATCTTAATTTGACACCTGTCAACATTTTGTTTTGCATTGGTGTCCTTTTGTAGTGAAAATGCATTTAACATTGCAACAATTCCCAAATACAGTATATACATTTACTGATTCAGATAAAAAAGTAGCTCATACATATAATAATAATAATAATAATACATACTGAAATAAGCATGGATGTTTGCAACTTTAAAAATAAATGCATTACACTTAAACCGCACTTTTTCATGACACTCAAAGATGCTTTACAATTGCAAACATTATTCATTGACTGTACAGTCACGGCCTGGTGGTGGTAAGCTACTTGTGTAGCCACAGCTGCACTGGGGCAGTCTGATGGAAAACGTGGCTGCCATTCTGCACCTCCGACCACCACCAAACAACCAACCACATTTATTGCAATGTGGGTTTAGTGTCTTGCCCAGGGACACAACAACGACACGCGCTTGGGCGGGGAACGAACCACGACCCTTTGGTTTCAGTGTGTACAGTTACCCTCTGCGCCACACTGCCCACAATCTCTAAAAAAATTTAACAAAAGGCAAATTATTCATTTAAAAATATTGTTTATGAATATTTCCTTGCCTTTCCTTGAAAAAATGCCAATAGAAAAATTTGTAGCGTTCAACCAAGATTCTCATGAAAAAGATGGCTGAAAGTACAAAGATTTGGAGGAGTTTCACCATTTTTTGTGATGTCAGCATATCAAAGCAAGCTTTGTGGTAAGGAAAGAGGCCAAAAAAACTACACATGTAACCATCTCATGTATAAAAAACATTGAAATGCTCTCTCACCTAGACTGGTTGGCTTGATGAGCTCGTCCAGCGTGTCATAAAATGGCAACCTCTGGAGCTTCACATCTGGGTGGACGGGGTGCAGCGGGACCACGGCGGACATGTGGTGTGTCAACCCAGTAAGCTCGTGTTTCCCAGGACCGAGTAGCGAGAGAGGTATTAAGGCAGCAGGTGACGGGGCTCCACCATGACCCGCGTGGCCCTCGTACGCCAGCTGTGTCAAGCCAGGAGGCAAAGCAGCTCCACCTCCTCCAACCACCCCCGCTGTGGCTGGGTGATGCGGTCCGGGCAGGGAAAGCTCGGAGTGAGACACCATTTTTGCAGGGAAGCGTCTGCGGTACAGCTCTTTGATCTTCATATGCACGGCGGGGCTGCAGCCTGCCTTGAGCAGATGCAATGCCTTGGTTAGAAGCTCGTGCTTTCGTCCGTGCTTGTTGCGCCCGGCGTAGCCCAGCAGCACCTGGAGCTCAGACACCCGCAGGCTCATCACCATTTGCTATGGCAGACACAATGAGAAAGAAAAGGAAGAATGAGAATAGTGCAAACTGGTCCGGCTTCAAATGTGATAGAGTGAATGGCTGGGATCTAAAATCTCTATCAAAAAGGAGGTTAAGTTCGATCCACAGAAAATGAAAGTAACATGTTTGAGGTTTTTCCAGAGAAACATCGAATCCATTTACATTTTTTACTTTAACATTTCACAGCTTCTAAACACTTTAAAACAATTTTTTTAACTGTTAAATCGGTTCAAATCCCGGGCCCGCCTGTGTGGAGTTTGCATGTTCTCCCCGTGCCTGCGTGGGTTTTCGCCGGGCACTCCGGTTTCCTCCCACATCCCAAAAACATGCATGATAGGTTAATTGATGACTATAAATTGCCCGTAGGTGTGAATGTGAGTGCGAATGGTTGTTTGTTTGTATGTGCCCTGCGATTGGCTGGCAACCAGTTCAGGGTGTACCCCGCCTCCTGCCTGATGATAGTTGGGATGGGCTTCAGCACACCCGCGACCCTAGTGAGGAGAAGCAGCTCAGAAAATGGATGGATGGATGGATGTTAATCACTGTTTATGCTGGCATCCATGTGTGGATTAATTCTATTGTGATGATCGATTTGTAGGTGTGTTTGCACGTACATTTCTGTCAAAGGGAAAAATAATGCTACGAAGGGACGGACGGACAGGGCGGCAGACAGACAGACAGACAGACCAATAGACAGCTATTCAGATAGCTATAAGCAGCTGACATGGACAGGACACTACTGCTCTGCATGCAGATGTGCTGCTTAAAGTGGAATGGGCATGACAGTTTACAGTTACTGTAGGTTGAAGTCTGTTTTTTGGAGTATTTTGTTCGGCTAGGATAGGAAGCTCAGCGACCTGAAGATTAGTTCCTGCCAAAACCAGTTTTTTTTTTAGGTGTGTGTGAGACGTACAGTGAATATAAAAATTATACACACTCCTATTCAAATGCCAGGTTTTTGTGATATAAAAAATGAGACCAAGACAAATCATTTCAAAACCTTTTCCACTGTTAGTTTGACCTTTAACCTGGTCAACTCAATTGAGAAAAAAAAACTATAAATAAACAAATATTTTTGAGAGGGGAAATGAAAATAAACGAAGGTAATGCGGTATCACAAGCATACACCGATGACTTGGGATGTGGCTGTGTTCAAAATTAACCAGTAACATTCCAACTCATGTTAAATGGGAGTCACAGACCTGAACACTATTTCAAATGCCACTGATTCACCACAAATACAGTTCAGTTGTTGTCATAGGATTTTCCTTTTATTTTGCTTACCAGCAGAAGCTTGCTAACACTGACTCCTATTTGGAACTGTTCATAATTCCCGCCACCTTGACTAGGGCCCCAGTTCCGGCTGAAGAACAGTAGTCCCAAAGCCACCACCATGCTTCACTGTAGGTATGGTGTTCTTTTAGTGGTAAGCAGTATTGTGTATGCACCAAACAAACCTTTTGGTATTATGGCCAAAGAGTTCAAAGGGAGGGATGCCGTCAAGCTGAAGAAGGAGTCCTATCGGGCCTTTTTGGCCTGTGGGACTCCTGTGGCAGCTGATGGGTACCAGCTGGCCAGGCGGAATGCAGCTTTGGTGGTCACTGAAGCAAAAACTCGGGTATGGGAGGAGTTCGGTGAGGCCATGGAGAAAGACCTCCGGACGGCTTCGAGGAAATACTGGTCCGCCATCCGGCGTCTCAGGAGGGGGAAGCAGTACACCATCAACACTGTGTATAGTGGGGATGAAGCGCTGCTGACCTCGACTCGGGACGATGTGAGTTGGTGGGGAGAATACTTCGAAGACCTCCTCAATTCCACAGACACACCTTCCCATGAGGAAGCAGAGTCTGGGGTCTCTGAGGCGGGCTCTCCTATCTCTGGGGTTGAGGTCACCGAGGTGGTTAAAAAGCTCCTCAGTGGCAAGGCCCCGGGGGTGGATGAGATTCTGAGATTCGGCCGGAGTTCCTAAAGGCTCTGGATGTTGTGGGGCTGTCCTAGTTGACCCGCCACTGCAACATCGGGTGGACATCGGGGTCAGTCCCTCTGGATTGGCAGACTGGAGTGGTGGTGGACCGGAGGGTGTGTTCCAACTACAGGGGGTTCACACTCCTCAGCCTCCCTGGTAAGGTCTATTCAGGGGTGCTGGAGAGGAGGATCCGTCGGGAAGTCGAATCTCAGGTTCAGGAGGAGCAATGTAGTGTTCGTCCTGGCCGTGGAACAGTGGACCAGCTCTACACCCTCGGCAGGGTGCTCGAGGGTGCATGGGAGTTCACCAAACCAGTCTACATGTGTTTTGTGGACTTGGAGAAGGCATTCGACCGTGTCCCTTGGGGAGTCCTGTGGGGGGTGCTTCGGGAGTATGGGGTTCCGAACCCCCTGATAAGGGCTGTTCGGTCCCTGTACGACCGGAGTCAGAGTTTGGTCCGCATATCCGGCAGTAAGTTGGACTCGTTCCCGGTGAGGGTTGGACTCCGCCAAGGCTGCCCTTTGTCACCGATTCTGTTCATAACTTTTATTGACAGAATTTCAAGGCGCAGCCGAGGTGTAGAGGGGGTCCGGTTTGGTGGCCTCAGTATTGCATCTCTGCTTTTTGCAAATGTTTGTGCAGCTCCTGAAGCATTTTCTGAAAGCACTCTTTCTTTTTGTGTACATGGGTCCCACGTCTTTTGCACTGTGGTATGTTATAGCATCAGTAATGTCTTTGTGCCTGGTGGACGCCGACTCGTGTCATAAAGCTATTGAACGCATAAGCAATAAAACATTGCTTGGGCTTTACTTGGGATTACTGAGAAGTCTTTTCTCTTAGCCATTTCTCTCATTGTAATACACTGTGCAGTACGAGGTGTTTCATGTGGTGGAACATATTTGTTGTGCTGCCTTGCTTCGTCGTAATTTTTGCCAAGCACAACCAGCACAAAACCTCGCTCTGGTTTAAATACTTTTTTTTGTTTTGTATTTTAAATCCAAAATACCCCCAAATTTAGGCATGAGCTAATTACCATGTTGAAGGTATATCACAGTTTTGAAAAGTCAAGATTTCAATAACCGCTTGACTGTCCATTACCGACAGAGGTGGGTAATAACATGCTACATTTACTCCGTTACATTTGCTCAAGTAACACTTTGGATAAATTGTACTTGTCAGAGTAGTTTGAATGCAACATACTTTTTACTTTTACTTGAGTATTTGTGTTAAGAAGAATCGATAACTTTACTTCGTTACAAAGATCGACATGCCGTTCGCTACTTTTATTTATTGATTATTGCTGTAAAACATGCTTCTTGAGGATACTTGCCATGCTGTAATCTGTCTCTCGCTCTCTCTCGCACCCTCATACGGGCACGCGCGAGCGTACGTACGTGTGTGTGTGTGTGTGTGTGTGTGTGTGTGTCTATACACGCGCACGCATACACGCGCACGCACACACGCGCACACACACACACAAACATGCGCACACGCACACACACACACAATTGATGTCTGGGCAGCAAAAAGCAGAAAATGTTTCTGTATGGCACAATCCATGTGTTGTTGCTTTGGGGCACTTAAAATGTAAAAGGTGGCAGGTGTGTGTGGACTCCCATATATTATTTTTTTATTTTATTTGATGTTCATGGAAAAAAATAATAATATTTGATGTCCATGACACGGTGGGCGACTAGTTAGCACATCTTCCTCACAGTTCTGTGGACCAGGGTTCAAATCCCAGCCCCGCCTGTGTGGAGTTTGCATGTTCTCCCCGTGCCTGCGTGGGTTTTCTCCTGGTACTCTGGTTTCCTCCCACATCCCAAAAAGCATGCATGGTAGGTTGATTGAAGACTCTAAATTGCCTGCAGATGTGAATGTCAGTGCGAATGGTTGTTTGTTGATATGTGCCCTGCGATTGGCTGGCGACCAGTTCAGGGTGTACCCCGCCTCTCGCCCGAAGATAGCTAGGATAGGCTCCAGCACGCCCGCAACCCTAGTGAGGATAAGCGGAACAGAAAATGGATGGATCGATGGATTGATATTCATGCTCTGATTTTTCTTTTTTTTTTTTTTTTTTAATCACTCACCAGTTACCAGTAGTTTTTTTCACTGAGTACTTTCTTACTCTTACTCAAGTAAAGATTTGGAGGACTACTTCTTACTTTTACTGGAATCATACTATTCTAAAGTAACAGTACTCGATAACAGTACAATATTTGGCTACTCTACCAACCTCAGATTTTTTTTGGGGGGGGGGACGACGACTGCAGTTTGATTGGCGGCTTGCAAAAAAACGAGACTCCACGTGCTAAACAATCAGCATCTTTGATGTTAATAAGGAGAGCGAGCAGCTTTCTTTTTCTCCTTCCTAGCTGAGCGGGGGCGGGGGAGCAGCAGTGCACCCACACACGCCGAGGTAGACAGAGGGATACGACTGACGGCTAAGACTGATAAGGGAATGTGTATGAACAGCAAGAAAAGAAGAATAACCTGGACACATCCAAATTGTATTAACAATAAAAAATTTGAAAAAAAAAAAAAATCAAGGTGCCAGTTAATGGAACTGTTGTTGACTTACTGCTCATAAAATGACTGTACAGCTGCTAAAATAAGTATTTAACACGTCACCATTTTTCTCACAAAATATACTGAAAGGTGCTATTGACCTAAAAATTTCACCAGATGTTGGGAACAACCCAAGTAATCCAGACATACAAACAAAGTAGAACAAATAACATCAGAAATTAAGTTGTGTGTAAAAATGTCAATTGAGACAGGGACAAAATATTGAACACATGAAGAAAGGGTCTTGCAAAAAGGCATGGAAAGCCAAGACAACACCTAAAATCTATCAATAATCTAACAGCAATCCAGCAGTGTTGTCAGTGAAAATGAATATCAGCTGGTTCAGTCCTAACTAATGGCCTACAAAAAGGTCTCAATGCCAAGGTGTGTGTCAAGACACATCTCATGATGGGTAAGAGCAGAGAGCTGTCTCAAGACCATCGCAAACAAATTGTTGCAAAACATAATGATGCCATTGGTCACAGGCACATATCTAAGCTTCTGAACGTTCCATTGAGCACGGTTGGGGCTATAATACGTAACTGGAAAGCCAATCATACCACCGTAAATTTGCCTCGATAAGGTGCTCCTTGCAAGATTTCTAAAAGAGGAGTACAAATAACAATCTGAAGAGTTGTCCAAGAGCCAAGGACCACCTGTGGAAAGCTTCAAAAAGACCTGGAATAAGCAGGCACTGTTGTCACAAGCAAAACAGTGAGTAATGTACCATGGCCTGCATGCACGCTCACCACACAAGACCCCTTTGCTAGAAAAAAAAAAAAAAGCATGTCAAAGCTCGTTTAAAGATTGCTGAACATTTGGACAAGCCAGTTAAATACTGGGAGAATACAGTCTTGTTGGATGGGAGCAAAATTGAACTGTTTGGATGCTATAGTCCACACCACTTTTGGAGGAGAAATGTTACTGCACATCACCTTAAAAATACCATACCAATAGTGACGTTTGGAGGTGGGAACATGACGGTGTGGGGCTGCTTTTCAGCAAATGGTACTGGTAAATTTACACAGACATGCAAACACCAAAGGCATGAAAAAGGTGATAAAAAAAAAAACATTTTAGGGGGGCCTGGGGGGAGCCCCCGCAGAGAATTCGTTTGATTTTAAAAAATTAAGCAATCTGGAAGACTCTCAAGAGTACAATAAGGCAAAAAAAAAAAAACTCAAGTCCATGTTGATGTACAAATTTAAGTTTTCCTAATTTCTTTGCTTTTTTGTTCTGGCCTCCAACTTGAGACAGGCCAATCTCCACCTGCACCTGATGCCTGCTTCAAGCTGTGCCACATGAATAGCATCCTCCTCTTTAAGCACTCTCATTCTGGAAAAGAATTGACTAAAATCATTGTCTTTTTCACTTAATTTTTCACTATTACCAAATTCAAAGGCTAATCCCAAATACATCCTCCAGGAAAATATTTTATATATATATATATATATATATATATATATATATATATTATATTATGGGGGCTCACCAACATGGCGCTTGCAAGCACCAGGTAGCCCCCAGGGAACACATGAGTAGCCCATGGGTCTGTTCTAAAAATAAAACACCACGGATGGGAAATTGTGATTTACTAAGTGTTATTACTTCATGTATTTATTTATTTAAACTTAACATAGTGGAACATGTTTATTAATGTACGAAATCTATATTTTGTGCAAAAATAAAATAGATTATCTTCAATGGAAAAAAAGTTTTTACTTACCCACATTTTTCAAAATAATATATTTTAGAGCTGTAATTTAAATACCGTGATAGCGTGGTATTTTTGCTCAAGGTTATCCTTCCGTTAGAATCTGACACCGTCCCATGCCTACTCCAAATACTGGAGGTTGACTAATTTTCTGCCACCAAATCTGTCAAATGTGCAGATTTGGTGGCAAGGTGTACTTGCCAGTTTAAAAGGTGGCAAGTACACCTGCCACCTTTTAAGCTGCATTCCGCCTGGCCAGCCGGTACCCATCAGCTGCCACAGGAGTCCCACAGGCCAAAAAGGCCCGACAGGACTCCTTCTGGTTGCTAGCCACACTTACCTTCTGCACTGCGCGCTCATGTTTCTTTTCATGATTTCCCCGCGGTGTACTGTATGTAGTGTTTGCGTGTGTGTGCCTCCCTTGCTCGCTTCCTCTGATGTCTGTCATTGGCTTTGTTTCAGCTGTCAATCCACGACAAGCATGAAATAAGGTTTGTGGTTGGTTGGCCTAAGGTGTACATTTAAGGGCAAGCGTAAAAATGATGGTTGCAACTGCCTGAGCTATACAAGCAGGGCAATTGGGGAAAATCTATTTCCTTGATGTCGTTGATTTTGCAATATTATCCATGATCTTGAATGTCTGTATCAATACAAGAACACTATATCGTTCAGCTCTAGTCATCAGTATGACTAATTGTCTAAGGTCACGTTAAAGACTTCTTCATTAACCGTACCTTTGTTGATATGTACAAATTATTACCCAGACGTGCTGATAAGACTCTAATCGTGTCCGCTGACTCATTATGCACGCGTGACATCCTCTCTTTCCACTCTGCGGTCTATTCACTCATCTCGGTTTGGAACATACCTTTACATGGTTTTACAGCAAGATCTACGTTATAATGGAATCAAGAATCTTTTTCTTTTTTTTTTTAAATAGCACAATAGGCTACCGTAAGTGTTAATATAGACTGGGATATTTATGGGTTCAGTTAAATAAAAGACAAAAACGATTTATATAGAAAAGACACCAGAATTTCAATTTTGTTTATGCAAAATGTTGAAATCACATTTGAGCTTTTTAGCCATAATTCCAAAAGGTTATTTTGCACAAACATCATCATCATCATCACCACCAAAACAACACCACACTTACAGTCAAGCATGGTGGTGGCAACATCATGCTTTGGGGCTGTTTTTCTTCAGTTGGAACTGGGGCCATGGTCTGGGTGGAGGGAATTATGAACAGTTTCAAATAGCATTCAATGTCAGCACAAATCCTTCGATCTTCAGCAAGAAAGCAAAAAAAAATAAAAATACAAATGAATAAAAAAGTAAAACATCAGGAAAAGCCTACTGGAACAAGTGAACTTTATTTGTGGTTAATTAGAGGCCTTGTAAATGGTGGCTGACTCCCATTTAACATGAGTTGGAATTTGACTGATTAATGGACGACTGGTTAGCACATCTACCTCACGTCTGAGGACCGGTGTTCAAATCCCACCCCAAAGATAGCTGGGATGGGCTCCAGCACGCCCACGACCCTAGTGAGGATAAGCGGTACAGAAAATGAATGAATAACACAGCCACATCCCGAGCTATAAGAGTGTGTGTACACTTGTGCAACCACATTATCTAAGTTTATTTGTACTTTCCCTCTTGAAAATATGCATTTTTCTTCAATGAGTTTGGTTCAGGGTTACGGCACATTATTGGTGGAAAAAGTTTTGAAATGATTTGTCTTGGTCTCGGGCAGAACGGTGGGCGACTTGTTAGCACATCTGCCTCACAGCTCCGAGGACCCGGGTATAAATCTGGTCTTGACTGTGTGGAGTTTGCATGTTCGCCCCGTGCCTGCGTGGGTTTTCTCTGGGTACTCCGGTTTTCTCCCAAAAACATGCATGGTAGGTGAACTGACGTGAAGTAGGTGTGAATGTGAGTGCAAATGGTTGTTTGTTTATATGTGCCCTGCGACTGGCTGGCGACCAGTTCAGGGCGTACCCCCCCTCTCGCCCAAAGATAGCTGGGATAGGCTCCAGCACGCTCGCTAGTGAGGATAAGCGGTTTGGGAAATGAATGAATGTCTTGGTCTCATTTTTCACAAACAACCTGAAAATTTGAACAAGACCGTGTAGTCTTATATCCACTGAATGTTGACTATCCCAGGCAACAGACAAACCAAAGCAATATATTTTTTAACACTTTTTAATTAAATCTGTCTTTGTTGATGTAATACCTACATTGCAAAGAAGCCAATATTAGTTTGTCCATCTTCTATGACACTTCTGCTGTTTTGGTCCACACAGAGGTGGAGTTCATTCCAGTGCACCCTGAAGTCATAGGTTGAGCAGATAGGGGACTGAGCAGGAATAGACCCATTCAGACAGCCAGACCTAAATCCAATTGAAACTCTGTGGGGTGAGCTAATAAAGGCTGTGCACAATGTGACAGATTTGGAGCGCTTTCCAAGGAAGAGTGTACAAATATTATATAAATTGAGATTTGCCATGCTGATAAGACTTCTTCCTCAAAATGACAAAGTGCTGTAATTAATGGTGCTTCAAGTATTAGTTTTGGGATAAACAATCATGCAACAAGTGTGATGTACATGCTCATTGATAAAATTCAACTAAATTGTGTACCATAATATTCAAATATTAATAAGTGAGACGAACACAAGCCCATTTTTGGTTTCTTAGGAATAATGCATGGAGGGCCTGTTTAAAATTATTTTGTATCCTGGTCTTTGAAGTGGTTCAGGAAATGGATGGATGCTTCAGGATTTTTAGTGACCTCACATAAACAACTATTCATACTTGAAAACAAAATGACTCAAGTGTAACAAAGCCTCTTTTTCAATGGCATTCTATCCATGTTTGCCTGGATTCCACAATACAACAAACCTACAGCTCAACACGAAACAGTCAATGGTTTAGCAAAAAAATTTGACAATTTAAAATGATTACTACTAGGACTGCAATGAGGACTCAAGTTTCTCAGAGTACTCGGAATAGCCTCATGGATCTGCTTATTTAACTCATTCACTGCCAGCCCTTCGAGTTTGATACTACTGATATATACAGTAGATGCCTGTCAATGACAGGAATGAGTTAATTGTGAAGCTCAACGGAGCGGACGCACGAGCACAACGCTCTTACGTCATCAATGTCAATCTATATTCTACTTAAGAAAGGAGAAGCCAATAAAGGGAGGACACAGGGGGGGATGTGGCTGCTTAACGTGAACCATTACTACATATTTGTCATGGGCCAAGGATGAAATTTATGAGACTCTTCCTTACTCATAATATTAACGCCAATAATGCACTAATTTTTACTTAGCTTGGTAAATGCTGTGTGCGGCGGTGGGGAAGCACTTGAGGAAGTCAGCCCTCCATGCAGAGGTGAAGGAAGAAGCGGGAAGTTCACCTGTACCCAAAAATCTATTTTCTGGGACTAATTGTGCCAAGGTCTGTTCTGGCTGGGTGGGTGGGTTACACCGACGTGGCTCCGTTTGGGAGCAAGCGGCTGCTTTGTTGAAAAATCTTGTCATGTGGGTAGCCAGTGGTTCCAACTTTGGTCTTTATGGCCAAGAATCGTTTGGTGACGACAGCATGTAAAGTCAGCACGGACCTACAAATACGGTGGGGGAAAAATAAAAGATAAAAATAGAAAGAAAGGAAAACTTGGGGATAAGCCAGCCCCGGAATAGGTTTGCTAGGTAGAAACCCAGCAGCCAGAGAGGTCAGGAAACAGAGCAGGAATAAGAAGCGGTAGGAGGGGCAAGAGCTCCCTTTTTAAGCTTTCCCTGTGGAACGGACCCCAAAGGGGAAGGGTGGATCCACCCGATTTTATGATGGGCGCGAAAGTTTCTTTGTGTGCCTAATTTTCTTGAACTGGAATTTGGGGCAATAAAATCTTGTATTCTGATACCACCGCATCCCATCTTTTACGATCACTGGGCTTTATCTTGTCAACTCAAACGCGACCGGATACACTCGTTGCCATGGCGACGACAACAATAATGGATCGTGCCGTGTGTTTGTAAGAACAAAATGGGGGGAAATGTGTGCTGGTGGTCACCGGTGCTCGGGAGAGGACTTTCATTCAAGGATTGTTTGAGGTATGTTCACATACTTTTATTGCCCCAGTTCCAATGAAATTGGGATGTTGTGTTACACATAAATAAAAACAGAATACGATTTGCAAATCATGTTCGACCTATATTTAATTGAATACACTACAAAGACGCGGCATGGTGGACGACTGGTTAGAGCGTCTACCTCACAGTTCTGAGGTCAGGGGCTCAATCCCCAGCCCCGCCTGCGTGGGTTTTCTCCGGGCACTTCGGTTTCCTCCCACATCCCAAAAACATGCATGGTAGGTTAATTGACGACTCTAAATTGCCCGTAGGTGTGAATGGTTGTTTGTTTGTATGTGCCCTGTGATTGGCTGGCAACCAGTTCGGGTGTACCCCGCCTCCTGCCCGATGATAGCTGGGATAGGCTCCAGCACTCCCGTGACCCTTGTGAGGATAAGCGGCTCAGAAAATGGATGGACACTACAAAGACAAGATATTTAATGTTCAAACTGATAAACTTTATTGTTTTTAGCAAATAATCGTAAACTTAGAATTTTATGACTGCAACATGTTCCAAAAAAGCTGGGACAGGGTCATGTTTACCACTGTGTTACATCACCTTTCTTTTAACAACATTCAATAAATATTTGGGAACTGAGGACACTAATTGTTGAAGCTTTGCAGGTGGTCATTCTTGCTTGATGTACAGCGTCAGCTGTTCAACAGTCCGGGGTCTCCGTTGTCGTATTTTACGCTTCATAGTGCGTCACACATTTTCAATGGGAGACAAGTACCCGCACTCTTTTACTATGAAGCCACGGTGTTGTAGCACGTGCAGAATGTGGTTTGGCATTGTCTTGCTGAGTGCATTAAATTAAAAAAGGGTTGAAAATGATTTGCAAATCACTGTATTCCGTTTTTATTTAATTAGCAACTGTGAGTAATGTACTCCGCCGCCATGGCCTGTATGCATGCTCACCATGCAAGACCCCTTTGCTGAAAAAAAAAGCATGTCAAAGCTCGTTTAAAGTTTGCTGAACAACATTTGGATAAGCCAGTTAAATACTGGGAGAATACTTTTTGGATGCCATAATGCACACCACGTTTGGAGGAGTAATGGCACTGCACATCACCCTAAAAACACGATACCAACAGTTAAGTGCGGAGGTGGGAACATGATGATGTGGGGCTGCTTTTCAGCAAATGGTTCTGGTAAAATTCACATTATTGAAGCAAGGATGAATGGACAAATGTACCAACATTCTTGACAAAAATCTACGAGAATGATGAAAATTAAATGAGGGTGAACATTTCAGCAGGATAAGGATCCAATACATACGGCCAAAGAAACTTTCAATTGGTTTCAAAGAAAAAAAATAAGGCTGCTAGAATGGCCCAGCCAATTACCTGACTTGAATCCAATCGAAAATCTATGGAAAACTGAAACTCAAGGTCCATAAAAGAAGCCCACCGGACCTTCAAGATTTGAAGACTGCTTGTGTGGAGGAATGGGCCAAAATCACACCAGAGCTATGCACGCGACTAGCTTCTCCATGTAGGAGGCGTCTTGAACTTGTCATTGCAAACAAAGGCTTTTGTACAAAGTTTTAAATAAATAACTTAATTTCTGAGCTTATTTGTTCGACTTTCTTGGGTTGGGTGTGGGTTACTTGGGTTGTTCCCAACATCTGGTGAAATGTTCATGTCAACAGCACCTTTAGAAATATATGTAGTGTGAAAAATGGTGACGTGTTAAATGCTTATTTCAGCCGGTGTGTTTGTGTGTGTGTGTGTATATATATATATATATATATATGTATATATATATATATATACACACACACATATATATATATATATATATATGTGTGTGTATATATATATATATATATATATATATATATATATATGTATATATATATATATATATACACACACACATATATATATATATATATATGTATGTGTATATATATATATATATATATATATATATATATATATACATGTGTGTATATATGTGTGTATACATATATATATATATATATATATATATATGTATATATATATATATATACACACACATATATATATATATGTATGTATATATATATATATATATATATATATATATATATATACACATATACATATACACACACACACACACCTTGATGTTCGCTGTACTCAAGTACTGGCTGAATAATAATGTGAACCACTGAGGTTATGCTTAATAAACAGTTATCAAGCCCGTGTTTGTGTTAATTGGGGACTAACACACACAACAACTCAGAGAGGCAAAGACATTTAAAGTGACTTCACCGTGGTGGACCGAGCCGTTTAGTTCTTTAACTCGCTAGCTCATTAGCTTGCAGGCTAGCTCGTTATCTCGTGGCCAGAGTAGCGAACACAACAAACACTTAACTTTCCCTAAAGTGTCTCTGTTGTGCGAATTGATGCGTTGCACATGGAGCAAGGCTGTGGAGTATTGGACGAGTCAACATGGGCAAGAGTTCCACACCGGCCTTCCGTGTGTCCACAATCGGCTAATAACATAGCCGTCCATCTCTGTCGGCTCACTGTGTGATTTACATGCCGGCTCACCACAACAAAGATCATTTATCGAGTACTGAAAAACTATCATTGTCTATTTTATTTATTGAACAATAAGTCGACATAGTAATTACCGAGAATAGTGAAAAACTATCATTGTCCATTTTATTTATTGAACAATAAGTCGATATAGTAATTACCGTGACAGGCCTAGTTTTCAATTAACCTACCATGCATTTTTGGGATGTGGGAGGAAACCCACGCAGGCACCGGGAGAACAACACCATGCCGCCGCTGAATCTTGCTCCCCTTTGCCCATGAAAGAGTTCGACAACAAAAAAATGTTAAAAATTTTTAAAAAAAGGAATACTCACGTTACTAATAATTTATTAGTGACCTACGTATTCTTTTCTTAGATGTCAAACTCTCTAATGCAGGTGCGACGTGTCCTGAAGTTTCTCGCCGGGACAGACCTCTATAAGGAAAACGGTTTACTATCCATAAAATCCTAAATATTGGGGCAATCATTCAGACATTTTCAGAGCTTGTAGTGGGCATAAGTAGTGACATCCACATACATTTTGGTAACGATCGCAATTTCTTTACATTCAGCGATGTTAAGCTTTTTCTATATAGTTAGCATACGGAGAGGCAAATGCTTAACGTCCATAACATCCCCAAAATTGGAGCGATCGTTTTGATATTTTCAGAGGTTGAAGTGGGCATAATTAGAGATGTCCACATACATTTTCGTGACGATTGATTCCAGTTTTGTGACATTAAGCTACGTTAAGCCCTTTCTCTACAGTGAGCATACAGACGAGTCTTCCAAAAGTCTCCAATAAAATCAAACGTTCGATTTCATCACGACTCCGTGGTGACCTGGCTAGGCTCCAGGAAACGTCACAGAGACGTCTCCGCAACCAGCCAAGACTCTAGCCGCCATCAGGTCGCCAACTAGTCTCCGGGCCAGTGAGATAGGGGTATAAGATAAGCAATTTCTCACAGTCCAATCACCATGTATGGACACCTGCACGTATTAAATCTAGACAAAGCTACCAGTAATGCCATAGCTCTGTCCTTTGTATCAACAGATACTGTACACAGAGCATGCACCTTACTGGAAGCACACACATTATGTAAATGTAATTCTGTGGGTCTGGATGTGAATAACACAGCAGTTATAAAAACACATTCAAACACAGATGGCTCTGACAGCAAGACAAGGAGCTTCAATCACAGCAGCAGTAGGCAAGTAGCAGCTGTCCATCTGTAGAGTTTTACTAGAACGATTCGCGAACCTAATATTAGTCTGTTTCATATCCCCTTTCCACAAACACATGCACTGCCAAGTAACTGCCCTGCTGGCGACATAAATGACCAGTTCCATGAAATATGCATGTGGTGGAATGGGGAAGTTGAGGTGGGGAGGGTGGTTTGGCCAAATGGTGACACTGGCTGGCCACCATTTCAAACACACTTTTCCATATCCCACCACAAACACATACAAAGCAAACTACCCACTCTCATTCCAAAGCAAACATGCACGTAAAAGACAAAATTCACAGAAAACAGACACACAAACACACGCACTTTTCACCATCCATCACACTGCAGATGTGTAACATTCCGCTGCCAGACTGACAAAAAATAGGACATACAAAAATACAAACAAATACAAAAGAAAAATTGTTGTTTGTGTGTGTGTGTGTGGGGGGGGGGGGGTTAGAAGAGTGAAAGAAGAATAGGCTATAGGCCACCATACCTCCCTTGTGCTTTGATTTTGTCAGAGCTTTACTTTCGGCTCTGCTTTCTTAGTCTGTCTTCTCACGGTAGAAGAAGGTTTTCCGGTTTCAGCCATTTCTACAGCATTTTTCAACTACTGGAAGAATACATATTATTGAGTTTGTGGTTAAAGCAGACAAACGGGTATGTTTACCATGAGTAAGGATGATGCGCTCTCCTGATAAACTGACATTTAAAAAGGTTAGTATTACCGTTTCATATCGTTACCACCATATTTAGCAGAGAAATTGTTGTCTTTCAGCTTCTTCCATCTGGTGCATGCTACACCAGCAAACAAACAAAGAGAGATGAAGACGCAAACCACAGAAGAAGAAGAAGAGGATGCGACTAAGACACTTAAGAATAACTTTAAGGAGACAAACGCATACGCTACGGTGCTATAATGGGGGAATTATTATCTTTTTAACCTATAAATTAGACTAAGGCAGAAGTGGGGTTGTATTTCACTTACAAGTTTCAAATTTTATTGTGTAAAAAGTGCATACTTTTACTGATTTTATAGTTTTGGTGTTACTACATAATAGGTGCATGTATTTGACATTTTTATTGGGTTGTATTTCGTTTAGCAATATTGTGGTAATACTCTAACCACAACAATGTCTGTCACTATAATAGTGATATAATGATGATGTATATGACATGATTTTTTGTTTCGTTTCATCTCCAGCTGTGAGTTAGTTTGGGTGCCAAATTTAATGTCATCTTTTGTCTGCAATTCAACTTCAGCCGTTTGAAACCAAACCAATCAAAGTTGACTAACTTACCTACATTTTTGCACATGCAGTTAAAAATATAAACAAACAAAAACTTCTAAAAGTGTTGGTACAAGTAACCTGGTAATTTATACCAAAGCCGACTGTCAGCCAGATGTGCTTCTTCTTCTTTTCCTATCAGCTAGTCCCTTTATGGGTCGCCACAGCGCGTCATCCTTTTCCATGTAAGCCCATCTCCTGCATCCTCCTCTCGAATGCCAACTGCCCTCATGTCTTCCCTCACGACATCCATCAACCTTCTCTTTGGTCTTCATCTAGCTCTCTTGCCTGGCAGCTCCATCCTCATCATCCTTCTACCAATATACTCACTATTTCTCCTCTGGATGTGTCCAAACCATCGAAGTCTGTCTTTGCCCTTCACCCTAGCAGAGACTCTTCTGTCACATAACACACCTGACACCTTCCTCCACCCGTTCCAACCTGCTTGGACCAGTTTCTTCACTTCCTGACCACACTGACCATTGCTTTGGACAGTTGACCCCAAGTTTTTAAAGTCCTCCACCCTCACCCCTCTCATTCATGCACATATATTCTGTCTTACTTCAGCTAATCTTCATTCCTCTCCTTTCCAGTGCATGCCTCCACCTTTTTAACTGTTCCTCCACCTGCTCCCTGCTTTCACTGAAGATCACAATGTCATCTGCAAACATCATGGTCCATGGGGATTCCAGTCTAACCTCATCGGTCAGGCGATCCATCACCACTGCAAACAGGAAAGGGTGTAGGGCTGATCCCTGATGCAATCCCACCTCCACCTTAAATTCGTCTGTCACACCTACAACACACCTCGCCACTGTTCTGCTGCCCTCGTACATGTCCTGTATTATTCTAACATACTGCTCTGCCACTCCACACATCCGCATGCAGTAGCACAGTTCCTCTCTGGGTACTCTGTCATAGGCTTTCTCTATCTACAAAGACACAATGTAGCTCCTTCTGACCTTCTCTTTACTTTTCCATCAACATCCTCAAGGCAAATAATGCATCTGTGGTACTCTTTCTAGGCATGAACCCATACTGTTGGTCGCAAATACTCACAATTGTCCTGAGTCTAGCCTCCACTACTCTTTCACTTCATTGTGTGGCTCATCAACTTTATTCCTCTATAGTTCCCACAACTCTGCACATCACCCTTGTTCTTAAAAATGGGCACCAGCACACTTTTCCTCCATTCCTCAGGCATCTTCTCACGTGCTAGAATTCTATTGAACAAGCTGGTCAAAAACTCCACAGCCACCTCTCCTAGATGCTTCCATACCTCCACAGGAATGTCATCGGGACCAACTTACTTTCCATTTTACATCCTCTTTAATGCCTTTCTAACTTCCCCCTTACTAATCATTGCCACTTCCTGGTCCACCACACTTGCCTCTTCTACTCTCCCTTCTCTCTCATTATCCTCATTCATCAACTCCTTGAAGTATTCTTTCCATCTATCTAGCACACTACTGGCACCAGTCAACATATTTCCATCTCTATCCTTAATCACCCTAACCTGCTGCACATCCTTCCCACCTCTATCTCTCTGTCTGGCCAACCTGTTTAGATCCTTTTCTCCTTCTTTAGTATCCAACTTAGCAAACATGTCATCATATGCCTCTTGTTTGGCCTTTGCCACCTCTACCTTTGCCCTATGTGGCATCTCAGTGAATTCCTTTCGCCTCTCCTCGGTCCTTTCAGTGTCCCACTTCTTAGCTAACCTTTTTCCTTATGATTTGATTTGATTTCCTGTACTGTGAGGTTGCACCACCAAGTCTCCTTCGCTCCTTTCCTGCCAGAAGATACACCAAGTACTCTCCTGCCTGCCTCACTGATCACCTTGGCTGCAGTGGTCCAGTCTTCTGGAAGCTCCTCCTGTCCACCGAGAGCCTGTCTCACCTCTTCCCGAAAAGCTGCACAACACCCGTCCTGTCTCAGCTTCCACCACATGGTTCTCTGCTCTGCCTTTGTCTTCCTAATCTTCCTCCCCACCACCAGAGTCATCTTACACACCACCATCCTATGCTGTCTAGCCACACTCTCCCCTACCACTACCTTACAGTCGGTAACCTCTTTCAGATTACATCGTCTGCACAAGATGTAGTCCACCTGCGTGCCTTTACCTCCGCTCTTGTAGGTCACTCGATGTTCCTGCCTCTTCTGGAAAAAAATGTTCACTACAGCTATTTGCATCCTTTTTGCAAAGTCTACCACTATCTGTCCCTCCAAGTTCCTTTCCTGGATGCCGTACTTACCCATCACGTCTTCATCACCCCTATTTCCTTCACCAACATGTCCATTACAATCTGCACCAATCAAGACTCTCTCTCTGTCTGGGACGCTCAGAACTACTTCGTCTAGCTCCTTCCTGAATTTCTCTTTCACCTCTAGGTCACATCCTACCCGTGGGGCATATCCACTAATCACATAATACATAACACCCTCAATTTCAAGTTTCAGCCTCATCACTCGATCTGATACTCTTTTCACCTCCAAGACATTCATAGCCAACTCTTCTTTTCAAATAACCCCGACTCCATTTCTATTCCCATCCACACCCTGGTAAAATAATTTAAACCCTGCCCCTAAACTACTAGCCTTACTGCCTTTCCACCTGGTCTCCTGGACACACAATATATCAACCTTTCTCCTAATCATCATGTCAACCAACTCCCGAGATTTTCCTGTCATAGTCCCAACATTCAAAGTCCCCATATTCAGTTCTAGGCTCTGTGCTTTCCTCTTCTCTTTCTGCCGAAGAACCCGCTTTCCACCTCTTCTTCAACTTTGACCCACAGTAGCTGAATTTCCACCGGCGCCCTGCAGGTTGACGGCGCCGGTGGCGGACGTTATTAACCCGGGCCACGACCGATCCGGTATGGAATTCTTTGGATAAACACTCATACTTGTTTGGCAAAGTTTTAAGCTGGATGCCCTTTCTGACGCAACCCTCTGCGGGCTTTGGACCGGCCTACAGTTTGCACTGGCTTGTGCCCCCCATAGGGCTGCATTGTCAGCCAGATGTGCACCTCCCCAGAAATGTTGCAGCATTGCAAACCTGGTGAAGACCACAAGAACTGGGAGTGGTTTCAGAGTATCACATTCTACTTCCAATTTCAGCATAGCATTTCGAACAATCATCTGAAATTTAATTTCAGGAAATGTAACTTTAAAAAAAGAAAACAGAAATACTATGCAGTATTTTTCCCTCATAGTGGCAGAGTGACAGTCAAAGTTGCACAACACAAATCCTCTAAATACTTATGTTGCTTACAAGTGGTCATCTTTCAATTGTCAAAAATGTCATAACTCCATCAAAATCAAAGAAAGATACAATGCTGCCCCATATTTGGTATTGATATCACAAGTACAAATAGACAAAATTTGAACACAACACAAATAAGCAAAATGTGACCTGTGCTCTGGAGATAAAAATAATTTAAAAAAAAAAAAAAAAAAAAACTGGATGCCGACTTGGTGACAAAGAATGTATGGTATCCACAGATGTAAACCCTCTTGATTTCCCAGAATACCCAAGAGGAAGAAACTATACACTTCCCGACATTATGGATATCTAATAGAGACTTCAAGTAAAAACAAAAAACAAAACAATGAACCCTTCATTATCTCTATATACAGTATTGTAGTGAACTGCCACGCTACAATAAATTGAGAATTATGTGGCGTGGTCACACAGTGTGAAACTGTGCATTGTTATTTTGAAATCATAATTATGGATTAGAAGCCCATAATGTTGGGAGTTGTACAGTTTTGCGCGTCATGGCCCATCTGGGAAATTGGGAGGTTTTGAATCTCTGTAGTTTCTCCCAAGTTGCCCTGGTAGCTGAGCATACCGTTAATTGGTGCTTCCTACCAATAGGAGCCGATTGCTGGTGGACATAATGGTGTGTAGGATGATAATTGCTTGTGAAAATAATGGATTGGAGGATGGAGCAAAGGAGAGATGGAGAGCATGCTAGAGAGCAGCTGAGCCTCCAAACCAAATCAAATTGTCCACATTTTTAGTGGAAACAACAGGAAGGGGGAAGATTGAAGGTTGAAGGGGTGGTGGGGCTGGGAAGGTACTGCTTAGATAAACAAATGAGAAAGGCAAGAGGAGGTTCATAAGACAGACTAAAATTTTAAGGAAGGTTTTCTATGTATCTGTTTGTAGCTACACTTTTTTTTACAATTCTTCTGGAGCTGTTCCACATGCTCCGAAGTTCCATCATTTTTGGTCAAAACAGTGACACAGTGCTCCATTAAAGACCTGAGACTTTATTGGAGTGTGTATCTAATTGGATAACGACAAACTTATTCTTCAAGAACTTAGTCCCAGCCATCTTTGGGAAATGGCTAAGGAAATAATAGAGTTTTACCAAATTCCTAATTTTCTATTATTGATGGCTTCAGTGGGGTATCGGAAGTTTATTTCACCACAAGCCTGAATTTATACAGACAAATGGTAAATGGGCTGTACTTATACAGTGCCTTTGTCTACACTATTACAGTGCCCAAAACGCTTGATTGTGTGCATTTCTGAAATGCCTTGCAGTTTAATTTGAACCCCATGAAAAATATAATTAAATGTGTTTTGCCTGATCCTTTATGTTTTCTTTAAAGAACTATACACATCTTACAAATTCTGCCTGGGTAATCAAACATATGAGCACAACTGTATAATGTTATTTCATTCACTAAATAAAAGTAGGACTGCATTTCAGAATAACAGTAAATGAAAAGATAAAGTTATATGTGTTCAAATAAAGTGCTTAACCAAAAAAAAAAAAAAAAACAACTGTTTCCCCTTTTCTGTTTGGGATCTTGACACAGCGGTAGAGTCTCAAACTATTTTACATACTTTAATTTAACAAATCTTAACACAACTGAACCGTTTTAGAGGTTATGTTTGTTCAAACCATTTATGTTTTGCTTCATAATGGCGTTTCACATAGATGCGCTTTTAATAAGTGCTCCCAGTGGAAACTTCCCACCAAGAACTTTGAGAAGTACAAACAAAAACGACTCTGGCCGTTGCACTTTAAACGCCATTTGTTCCAGATGTTCTCTTCCTTTATTGGTCATTTTCTGAGCTTACTACTCAACTTTCACGCAGTCTCTCTCGCTCTCCCCTGCTATGTTTCTCCTCATGTCTCTCTCTGATCTGTGCGCAGTCAGTGATTACGACCTGAGATGCAGATTTGATTGGCTAAAGGGGGTGGCTGAAATCGAATACTACTGTAAAACTTGTAATGATGCGCCGCTGAAAATAAAAGCGCCCCGTTATGTATTGAATCATAAACTTTCTTTTTTTGGCTATGGTATGGGTTCTTATGGGCTTGTTTCTGGGTCTGGACTCGGGACCCGGACTGTGATATGCTGGTAAGTGAACTCTGCTCGAGCATAAATCGACATAACGCCAGCATGTTCACATGCAAACATTAGTGCGCGCATTAGCTTAAGCTAACAAATTGTTAAAAGTACAAGAACATTACCCCAAGTTCTCCTTGAACGTCCTCCGAAGTACCCGGGGATGACACCCCATCTCTGAGGTGTTCGGTGTGTTGTTTGAAGGGTTATATTTGACTTTTAAGTGTAACGTCGCTGCTAAGCTTATTAGCACGCATCGATCATTTTACACTTGAGACTATGTGAGCCCCAGGATGCACAAGTCATGGAAACAATGAGTCCCAGCCCTGGAACAATAAGTCCCTACAATTTATCCTCACGGAATACAGATACAGTAATCCTCCGCTACATCGTGGTTCTTGCTTCACGGTCCCGATTATTGGAGATTTTTAATTACAGTTGTTACTCTAATCTTTTATACTGTTTGTACAATATTTTTGTGTGTTTAGGCCTGCCACAATAGCAAATATTCTTGGAATATACAGTATTTCCCCGAAAACTTTCAAGTTAAACGATAGTATCGTTGGTGTTTTGTTATGCCACTGATACAATGCTATTAGAGAGATATTATCTTACAAATTCTGCCCTTGTAATTAATCGAACGCTTCAGTTCCATGCGTTTGCTCTTTATTAGAATGACAAAAAATGAGAACGTGTTTGCTGGTGATCACGTGAGCCAGGCAATAAAAAAAAAAAAAAAAAAAAAAAGGTAAAATTAATCAAATGATCAAAAGAAATGTGCAGCAAATTGGCCAACAGAGCAATTCATCCATTCATTTTCCGTACCGCTAATCCTCACTAGGGTCACGGGCATGCTGGAGCCTACCCCAGCTATCTGGCCTGAACCTGAACTAGTCCCCAGGAATTCATTTTTTAAATGACAATGTAACGTCCCACTTTCTAATTTGTTTTTTGTTTTTTAACAGAAAAAGACAACTTCCCTGAATCGTTTCCTTGTGCCAAAATCAACCAATGAATTAGAAAAGAATCAAGCCAAAGAATCAGAATTTCCCTGTGTCATTATGGAATTAAACTACTTCATTGAGGAGCTGTAGTCAGTTGTTAAAGTTAATGAACAATAAACTGTTATCGTGTGGCCGGATCTAAGGATCAAGCACAAAATAATTTTAAGTGGGCTTTATTCCTGACTGTACAAACACAAAGAAAGAATGTACAGCCTTAATAGACAACAGGTGTGCTATGAATAGACAACGGCAGTGGCTTCCTGAATAAATGAAATAAAAATACAATCAAATCTTGTCAAGCCACTTATCTCTACATATGCAAAGAGTGCAGACAACAAGACAAGACTTCAACTGTTACAGTACAATGTGAAAAAGAACTCACGCTCCACTTCTCCAATGTGCCACGTGCATGCGAGACACACAAAAAGAACCTGGTAAATCTCCCCTCTAAACAGCATTATAACAGAGTGTTAGAATTCCACAGCCAATACACCTACAGTACATGAAAGATTTAAACACCACTTATGCTGCACCGCTATTCACTACGACCCACGATGTGGCAGTGAACAACAGACTCATCACCCAATTTTTCGCTCGGTCGTATTAATGTGTTCAGTCCACAATAGCGGTTTTCAGGCACATTCACTGGCAGTTCCACACCACCATCTTCCTACATCCTGCATCGATATCAGTCTGTTCTTTTCTTCCTGATCTAGCGTCTCATTCGCACTACGTGCTCTCACGGGACGCCACTCTTAAAGGTCAGAGGACAAAGATGTTCAACATTTCTTTAACTCTAGAACCCCTTTACAAACCACATCTGCCATTTCGAAGTGATTACAGAGCAGACATACAGGAGTTAAATCGATAAATATGATTCAGAATGCACCTTCTCCTTTTTACATCCAGCGCCTTCCGGTCTTCGGCTCTATCCGGCGCTGTGACGTAACACGAGCCAAACAGCCTGTTCATTCAGCGTTGTGTGCTATTGTTCCCATCCTTGTATATTTGTTGTCGTATGATTTAGCGATGTCACGATTGTTTATTGTGTGGCACTTGGTTGTATAAATGGTTCAGGCAGCGGCAAGCGTTTTTTTGGCTTTCCAAGTGAAAAACGAATACGTGACCAGTGGATAGGCAAAGTCAATCGACAGGGAAGAAGCGTGGTCAGCTATGTGTGCCTAGCAAGCATTCCAAACTCTGTGCTGATCACTTCGAACTGGGGTGTTTTGAGAAAACTTAGCAGAAAGCATTGGATACAGAGGCAGAGGCTGAACCAGCTGCGGTGCCAACTACTTTTTCTACGGCCATCGAGACCTCAACCACCAGGCAAGAGAACTAAATCTTGCAGCCGCCACGGTGCACCAGCGAAGCGGCGCAGACAAGAGGTGAGGATTTCTTTCTATATACCGATGATTATTATGGTTATTATGCACTGGGCAATAGGAAAAAAAAGTAGTAGTTTTCAGTCCTGACGTGAGTACTTTTGCCTATATGACAAGCCAACAGACGGCAAAGACTTTTTGTGCGGCATGTTAAAAAGCTACTGGAGCGAGGGGCACGCAATATATAGAAATACTGCATACGAGGCTTTACACGATCAGGATTTTAAGGACCGATCAGCGAGATTAAAAAAACAATTACCGATCCGATCACAAGATGGAGGAATGTGTCTATTTAAATGACCTGTTCATTTACTGTATATACTTGTGTACTTAATTGCTCCAAAAAATATATTTACAATAAATAATGTATCTTAGTTCCTCTATGTATGCCAGTGAGGCATAGTGACAGACAGAACAAATGAATGGTCTTCTATTAGATGTCAGGAAGTAAATACAGTATTAATTATTGTATCCACTTTTTGTGACATTTTTGTTTTTTGGTGTGCCGTGAGATTTTTCAATTGTAAAATATGTTACTTCCTGTAATTAAATTACTTTATTTTTAATTAAATGACTTCACCCACACCGAAACTTTAGAGCATGATTTGACAGAACGGCGGCATGTTTACGTCCAACCGTTCGTGCTACCACTTGCTTGCTAGGCTACATCACATTTTATTGCCTGCTTGCGAGCCGTATCGTATTAAAAGTACGGGAGCATACCTCAAACGAACGTCCTCTCCTGTCCTGAGCACCGGTGGCCAACAACACACGTTTTCCCCCATTTTGTCCTTATAATACAGTCGGCACAATCCACTCTTGTTGTCGTCGCCACGGTAACGAGTGTATCAGGTCGCATTTGAGTTGACAAGATAAAGCCCAATGATCGTAAAAAACGGGATGCGGTGGTATCGGAATACAAGATTTTATTTCAGTAGTTTGACAGTGAAAGAGCAAATGTGTCTTGTAGTTTGATCCGTGCGCGTGTTGTCTGTTCCACACCACCGACATATTGTTGTTTTTTTAAATAACTTTATTGGCAGTTAGATATTTCCAATACTGTCAAAAGACACGCGACAAGGCCAAAAATAAACTAGCTTTTGGATTCAAATATACTGTGCACGCGGCGACGCCGACTAAATGTCTTAATGTCTTGCAGAGCCGATCAATGACGTCATCAGCATAAATTGCTAAATATCGGCGGATACCGATCAGCCCGATAAAATCGGTGTAAAGTCTACTGCATACTATGTAAAAGCTTGTGCCGTGTCACTGAAACATATATGAATATAGAAGTTACGTGCATGTATTACATATAGGCTTTACACGATCAGGATTTTTGGGGCCGATAACCAATCAGGGTGTTTAAAAATACAATAACCGATCACCAATCCGATCACAAGATGGAGCAATGCATCTATTTAAATGACTTTTCCATTTACTGTATATACTTGTGCACTTAATTGCTCAAAAAATTATATTTACAATAAATCATGTATCTTTGTTACTCTATTTAGGCCAGTGAGGCATAGTGACAAACAGAACAAATGAATGGTCTTCTATTAGATGGCAGGAAGTACATACAATAATTAATGTATCCACTTTTTGTGACATTTTTGTTTATTGCTGTGCCGTGAGATTTTTCAATCGTAAAATATGTGCCTTGGCGACTGGTTAGAGCATCAGCCTCACAGTTCTGAGGACCCGGGTTCAATCCCCGGCCCCGCCTGTGTGGAGTTTGCATGTTCTCCCCGTGCCTGCGTGGGTTTTCTCCGGGCACTCCGGTTTCCTCCCACATCCCAAAAACATGCATGAATTGGAGACTCTAAATTGCCCGTAGGCATGACTGTGAGTGCGAATGGTTGTTTGTTCCTATGTGCCCTGTGATTGGCTGGCAACCAGTTCAGGGTGTACCCCGCCTCCTGCCCGATGACAGCTGGGATAGGCTCCAGCACGCCCGCGACCCAAGTGAGGAGAAGCACATCCATCAGAAAATGGATGGATGTGCCTTGGCTCCATAAAGGTTGGAAATCACTGCTCTCGTCAGATCATGTATTGTAATCAGTCAGGTCAAACCAACATTACAACAGAAATAATGGGCGCAAACTTACTAACTTAACTTACTTTATTGTAATTAAATTACTTCACACACACCAAAACTTTTGAGCATGATTCGACAGAACGCCTGCATGTTCGCTTACAACCATTAGTGCTAGGACTAGTTTGCTAGGCTACATAACATATTGTTGCCTGCTTGCGAAGGGTATCATAGTCAAAGTACGTGAACATACCTTAAGCAAGCCTTAAACGAACGTCGTCTCCATACAGCACAGTACATAATTGTAAAAATTGATTACTAGAAAAATTATTATTTGTATCAGAATGCTTTAGTTAAATACTGTACGATCAAACTGTGTAACAAATTTTGTTAATATAGTCAGCCAGCCAGAGCTACGAGAATTATCAATGTACTTTCGGCATCGTTCCTGTCATACTATGTTGCATGTTTTTGTTTGCAAATTAAGGACAAAAGTCCTGTTTTTGTTTTAACTCCTCATTTTGAAAAAACCCATTCAAGCAGCGAGTTTTTCCTCATGTTTTTGAGATTGAAGGGTGAAAGCTGAAGCTGGCAACTAGTGTGGACTGAATGGGTGGCTATACACTCGTTCGTTTTTGGATCGATAAACTGTTAAAAATTTGGAATTATGAACTATGAACTGAACAAGTTAATTTTTGGAATGATGAACTGAACTTTAAACTATTGTGTGTAGAAAATGAACTTTCCCAACACTGATCCATTTCACGTCGCAATATTTATCGCAAAAAAAAAAAAAAAAAAAATGTGCAAAGTATTTTTTTCCCCCAATATCGTGCAGCCCTATGAGGCAGATCACTCCCTGAGATGTACATGCCAAATGCTAAATTTAGTCGCATTTGGTGCCTGGCAAGTGTTATTTTTGGACCCTGGGCATATGTACGGTATGTGGGTTTAGAATGTGACCTTTTTGGGTCTCCACTGATAACAATAGCAGTGCATTAAATGTACACACTGTGTGCAGAATCAATATGTAACTCATTATCTTGGGCAGCAAAACTAAAACAGCAGAGTGCTTTGTTGTTGTTGATTTGAGTATTAATGCACGTCTAAACATATGTGGATGTCTTATTTTCACAGACAACAGTTTTCAGAGTTTACACAGAAATCATAACTGTCATTTTCACAAACTTGCACTTTGCAACCCATTTTTAACCCCCTCACCCACACACACACACACACACACACACACACACACACATACAGACGTTTTAAATAAAAACAATGTCATGTAAACAACTGATCCTTACACGGATCAGATCATTCTGTAAGTTATATTTTAAGCTACCAATATTGTTTACCTATTGGACTCCACAATGTTTTCACACAGTACTAAAACTCTGCTGCACATGGTCAAGAAAAGCTGCACAATAATGCTGTTCTTATAAGTCCCAGGAGACTGGAAGATGGTAAGGGTAATAATGTTGTGTCAAGCAGTTTTTGTAGAATGTGTGTTTGTGTACATGTGACTGTTTAAAGGTTGTGTTGGTGTGGGGGTGGAAGCCTGCGCACTACCTGGCCATTATATAAAGCTCCCACTCTCAGCGAAAGGGCTCTGTACTGAGTGTCAGATCCCTCCCTATCCTCTTCCTTCTGTGTGCTCCCATCCCCCAACCTCTTAGCCTTCTAGTCTCTGTCTCTGAAATACCACTGCCTGTTGTTTTATCTTCCTCCAGCCTCTGAAGTATCCAAAAATCACAATTCATATCATAGCTCAACAAGGACTGGATTTGAGAATAAGGTATAGAGCAACCACATTCTTTTCTAAACACCCAAGTACAACTCAGTTTAGAGTGATTGCTCTTCCCGTCGAAAGCATGTTGAAGACATGCTTCCACCTCCTGTACAGTTTAGATGAGTTCACCACAGTAGTTAGAATGATAAATCCCAATAGTGTAGGTTAGATGGTGGGTGTGTGTGTGTGTGTGTGTGTGTGTGTGGGGGGGGGGGGGGGTAAAAATGGGTTGCAAAGTACAAGTTTGTGAAAATGACAGTTATAGTTTCTGTGTGAACTCTGAAAACTGTTGTCTGTGAAAATAAGAAATGACCAAGAGCAAAGCAATACAGTGCAGTGCCTCAAGCCAACACACAATCCTGAGCCCCTTTCACGCTGCCTTTCCGCTAAATTGGTGTAAATCAGAGGAGTAACAGTAGAGTCTGCATTTACTGTATTTGTTTGTGCATCTGCAACAGTGGCAATTACTTACTCAACAATAAGGGGCATGGGCAGAGAATCTCAGGTGTTAAATTTGGTCACAGCTTCCTGCTATTAACATGGACATAGGCAGACAGGCATTCAACTTCTGGTAAGCTTCTGATATTAACGACATTGTATTATAATACATAGAGTAAATCATGTCAACTTCAACCCCCCATTCTGTATCAGTACCTTACACACAGGACAGCAAGACAGGAAAAGTATGCTCAGATGGGAAATGTGGAAGGGGCTCTTTCTAAAAACTCTCCATGTGATTCAATTTCTCTTGTCACACAGTACTTATGACTCCATGTCATCCCATCAACAGACAGCAGTGTGTCAAGCTCTATCTACGCTAGCACTCTGATCCATTAACCATCGGAATGGTGCCGATAAGTGGTATGGTACAGATATGATGCATTTAAATTTCTACCCTTTACAACTTCTGATGAATGAAAACACAAAACCGTGCCATAACAAACACAATTTAACTGTACTACTTGATGGGAGATGGCACAGTGACTGGTTAGCACATCTGCCTCACACTTTTGTGGACCGGGGTTCCCCGCCTGTGTGGAGTTTGCATGTTCTCCCCGTGCCTGCGTGGGTTTTCTCCGGGCACTACGGTTTCCTCCAACATCCCAAAAACATGCATGGTAGGTTGATTGAAGACTATAAATTGCCCTTAAGTGTGAAAGTGTGCGCGAATGGTTGTTTGTTTATATGTGCCCTGCAAATGGCTGGCGACCAGTTCAGGGTGTACCCCGCCTCTCGCCTGAAGATAGCTCCAGCACGCCCGCGACCCTTGTGAGGATAAGGCAGTACAGACAATGGATGGATGCTTGATGGGAACATCACCACCACACCTACAGCCAGATAAGTCTCACTTTGTGACAGGGGAGAATACACCAAAATTTCAGCCATTGAAATGTTTCGGCCAAATATGGCCCAAAAGTGCATTCCTGGTTTCAGAGCGAAAAGACTATTGTCACCAAAATAAAATGGGCAAAACGGGAAGTTATGACGCAAGCAAAAAACGCAGCCAGTGTGAGGTTGTGTACACTATATTGTAAAATAAATAAATAAAAACAGATTGCTCATCCACATTGAACAGTCACCCAACTTCACTGCTTTCCGCTGTCCAAGTACTGAAATGCTTGATGCAAGTTATTTTGCGCTTCCCCAGCGACCTACAGTTAACGCAGCTAAATACGATGCCGAGCCACGGTGGCAAACGTTCACTTCACGTCCAATGTCAATGTAGCTTAATCACAAATCATCGCCTCCATGGCAGCAAATAAGCTACACTTCTGACAAGTATCGTTACCGCAAAGTGAAGAAGAGGAGTAATTAACAGGAGAAAGATGGGGACGCCATGCTAATTGCTAAGGTATTGTTACATGAAGTCATAAGTTGGGTGACATAGTACACTCCTCGCATACGTCCGGAGCATTGAATGGAGTGCGTGTGTCAAGAGTGGTAAAATCAGAGATTTTAAGAGCCCGTCCGATCCGGTCTTTGTTTTTGATTTCCAATCTCAAAGATCGGAACGGGACACCCCTTACACGAGCATCTTATGAGGCAGGAGGTTGTGGCTGATTCAGTTTCTGACGAAAAGGGACCGTCATTTTGGTAAGCTATTTGCTGCTATATGGCGAGTTAGCTGCTAATTTTAGCGACAACGGCTTTGAGCTAAGTGCTTAACGCTGTAAACATTAACATTATCTTAAGCCTAACGAAGATTTCTTTAGCCTAAGCACTCAAGTTATGTTTGATGTAACGTTATAACCACATATATGAATCGAATATCGAAAGCCTGTAGCAGGCCAGCTGAGCGACGTGCCTATGTGGCATCCACATTGACGGGCAACGTTTGTATCAAAGGCAATGCATGTACAATGAAAATGAAACAGAACTTTCTAATTTATCAGACTTTCATGAGGTTTACTTTTTTCGTCAACGTCAAAAAGCATGTGCTATTAATATATAACATTTGAACAAAAGACCCCCAAAACAATGTTGCCTATGAGGTTATTTCCCAGTTCTCTTGTTGTGATTGTACAACCCCAATTCCAATGAAGTTGGGACGTTGTGTTAAACAAATAAAAACAGAATACAGTGATTTGCAAATCATGTTCAACCTATATTTAATTGAATACACATTATCTTGCTGAAATAAGCAGGGTCGTCCATGAAAAAGACGTTGCTTGGATGGCAGCATATGTTTCTCCAAAACCTGTATGTACCTTTCAGCATTAATGGTGCCTTCACAGATGTGTAAGCTACCCATGCCATTGGCACGAACACAGCCCCATACCATCACAGATGCAGGCTTTTGAACTTTGCGTCAATTAACAGGCCGGATGGTTCTTTTCCTCTTTGGCCCGGAGGACACGACGTCCACAATTTCCAAAAACAAGTTGAAATGGGACTCGTCGGACCACAGAACACTTTTGCACTTTGCATCAGTCCATCTTAGATGAGCTCGGGCCCAGAGAAGCCGGCGGCGTTTCTGCGTGTTGTTGATAAATGGCTTTTGCTTTGCATAGTAGAGTTTCAAGTTGCACTTACGGATGTAGCGCCAAACTGCATTTACTGACATTGGTTTTCTGAAGTGTTCCTGAGCCCATGTGGTGGTATCCTTTACACATTGATGTCGGTTTTTGATGCAGTGCCGCCTGAGGGATCGAAGGTCACGGGTATTCAATGTTGGTTTTCGGCCTTGCCGCTTACATGCAGTGATTTATCCAGATTCTCTGAACCTTTTGATGATATTATGGACCGTAGATGATGAAATCCCTAAATTCCTTACAATTGTACGTTGAGGAACATTGTCCTTAAACTGTTCGACTATTTTCTCACGCACTTGTTCACAAAGAGGTGAACCTCGCCCAATCTTTGCTTGTGAATGACTGAGCAATTCAGGGAAGCTCCTTTTATACCCAATCATGGCACCCACCTGTTCCCAATTAGCCTGTTCACCTGTGGGATGTTCCAAACAGGTGTTTGATGAGCATTCCTCAACTTTCTTAGTTTTTTTTGCCATCTGTCCCAGCTTTTTTGGAACGTGTTGCAGCCATAAAAACAATCAAGTTTATCAGTTTGATCATTAAATATCTTGTCTTTGTAGTGTATTCAATTAAATAAATGTTGAACATGATTTGTAAATCATTGTATCCATCCATTTTCTGAGCCGCTTCTCCTCACCAGGGTCGCAGGCATGCTGGAGCCTATCCCAGCTATCATCGGGCAGGAACTGGTTGCCAGCCAACCGCAGGGCACATATAAACAAACAACCATTTGCACTCACATTCACACCTACGGGAAATTTAGAGTTGTCAATTAACCTACCATGCATGTTTTTGGGATGTGGGAGGAAACCGGAGTGCCCAGAGAAAACCCACGCAGGCACGGGGAGAACATGCAAACTCCACACAGGCGGGGCCTCTGATTGAACCCCGGTCCTCAGAACTGTGAGGCAGACGCTCTAACTAGTCTCCACCGTGCCGCCACAAAATCATTGTATTCTGTTTTTATTTATGTTTAACACAACGTCCCAACTTCATTGGAACTGGGGTTGTACATGATTGTGCATAATTTTTGGTTCCATTATAAAGTGCACTAAACATTTACGTACAGTCCCGTATTTCCTCAATCTAACGGGAATGTGCGTGACAACAGTCAATCAGAGTCGTACTTTTCCTGCTCCACTTCCGGTTTCCAGTTGTGGGAGTAAACCGAAACCACCCTGGTCCACCCCATAGCAAAATCGGAACTCCCTGTCCAACTCAGCCATAGTAACACGGAGCAAGCCGAGCCGTCAGCAGCAATTATTCGACACCGCTCCGGACCGGCCATGGAGGCGGTAGGCCACTCTACGAGTACCCGACACCGGTTGTGTGGAGGCGTCTCCAAAGCGACATGGAACAATGCTATTAACTAACCAATGTGCAACGAACAGTGGATACGGAAAGTATTCAGACCCCCTTAAATTTCTCACTCTTTGTTATATTGCAGCCATTTGCTAAAATCCATCCATCCATCCATTTTCTACCACTTATCCGAGGTCGGGTCGGCGGGGCAGGCGCTTTAGCAGGGACGCCCAGACTTCCATCTCCCCAGCCACTTCGTCCAGCTCTTCTGGGGTGATCCCGAGGTGTTCCCAGGCCACCCGAAGAACATGGTCTGTCCAGCGTGTCATGGGGCGTCCCTGGGGTCTCCTCCCGGTGGGACGTGCCCGGAACACCTCACCGGGGAGGCATCTGAATCAGATGCCCCAGCCACCTCATCTGGCTCCTCTCGATGTGGAGGAGCAGTGGCTCTACTCTGAGATCCTCCCGGATGACCGAGCTTCTCACCCTATCTCTAAGGGAGAGCCCGGACACCCTGCGGCGGAAACTCATTTTGGCCGCTTGTATCCGGGATCTTGTTCTTGACCCACAGGTCGTGACCATAGGTGAGGGTAGGAACGACCGGTAAATTGAGAGCTTCGCCTTTCAGTTTAGCTCCTTCTTTACCACAACGGATCGATACAAAGTCGGCATCACTGCAGACGCTGCACCTATCCGCCTGTCAATCTCCCGTTCCATTCTTCCCTCACTCGTGAACAAGACCCCAAGATACTTGAACTCCTCCACTTGGGGCAGGATCTCATCCCCGCCCTGGAGAGGGCACGCCGCCCTTTTCCGACTGAGGACCATGGTCTCAGATTTGAAGGTACTGATTCTCATCCCAGCCGCTTCACACTCAGTTGCGAACTGCTCCAGTGAGAGTTGGAGGTCACGGCTTGATGAAGCCAACAGAACCACATCTGCAAAAAGCAGAGATGCAATACTGAGGCCACCAAACCGGACCCCCTCTACGCCTCGGCTGCGCCTTGAAATTCTGTCCATAAAAGCTATGAACAGAATCAGTGACAAAGGGCAGCCTTGGCGGAGTCCAACTCTCACCGGAAACAAGTCCAACTTACTGCCGGATATGCGGACCAAACTCTGACTCAGGTCGTACAGGGACCGAACAGCCCGTATCAGGGGGTTCGGTACCCCATACTCCCGAAGCATCCCCCCAAGGGACATGGTCGAACGCCTTCTCCAAGTCCACAAAACAAGACTGGTTGGGCGAACTCCCATGCACCCTCGAGGACCATGCCGAGGGTGTAAAGCTAGTTTTAGCGTATCCGCTCCTGGAAGCTGTCACTTTATTGTGGTGGAGGGGTTTGCGTGTCACAATGATCCTAGGAGCTAAGTTGTCTGGAGCTTAACGCCCTGGTAGGGTCACCCATGGTCCTAGGTGAGGGAACCAGACAAAGCACGCCTAAAAGACCCCTATGATGAAAACTATTAATGGATCTAGGTTTCCCTTGCCCGGACGTGGGTCACCGGGGCCCCACACTGGAGCCAGGCCTGGAGGTGGGGCTCGAAGGTGAGCGCCTCGTGGCCGAGCCTGCACCCATGGGGCCCGGCCAGGCACAGCCCAAAAGGGTAACGTGGGTCCCTCTTCCCAATGGGCTCACCACCTGTGGGAGGTGCCATAGGGGTCGGGTGCAGTGCAAGCTGGTCGGTGGCCAAAGGCAGGGACCTTTACGATCAGATCCCCGGCTACAGAAACTGGCTCGAGGGACGTGGAATGTCACCTCTCTGGCAGGGAAGGAGCCTGAGCTGGTGTGTGAGGTTGAGAAGTTCCGACTAGGTAAAGTCAGACTCTCCTCCACACACAGCTTGGGCTCTGGTACCAGTCCTCTCGAGAGGGGTTGGACTCTCTTCCACTCTGGAGTTGCCCACGGT
Organism: Phyllopteryx taeniolatus; assembly: GCF_024500385.1. Lineage (NCBI taxonomy): Eukaryota > Metazoa > Chordata > Actinopteri > Syngnathiformes > Syngnathidae > Phyllopteryx > Phyllopteryx taeniolatus. Next base: position 10,803,727 of record NC_084503.1, on the reverse strand, counting down.
GAGAGGCGCCGAGCAGGTGTGGGTATACTTATTTCTCCCCGGCTCGGGCCCTGTACATTGGGGTTCACCCCGGTGGACGGGAGGGTAGCCTCCCTCCGCCTTCGGGTGGGGGGGACGGGTCCTGACTGTTGTTTGTGCCTATGCACCAAACAGCAGTTCAGAGTACCCACCGTTTTTGGAGTCCTTGGAGGGGGTGCTGGAGATCGCTCCTGCTGGGGACTACATCGTTCTGCTGGGGGACTTCAATGCTCACGTGGGCAATGACAGTGAGACCTGGAAGGGTGTGATTTAGAGGAACCGTCGGGAAGTCGATTTAGAGGAACCGTCGGGAAGTCGAATCTCAGATTCAGGAGGAGCAGTGTGGTTTTTGTCCTGGCCGTGGAACAGTGGATTTGCTAAAATCATTTAAGTAATTTTTTTCCCCTCATTAATCTACACACAGCACTCCATGTTGACAGAAAAAAAACAGAAATGCTTGAAATTTTAGCAGATTAAAAAAAGAAACTGAAATATCACACAGCCATAAGTATTCAGACCCTTTGCTGTGACACTCATATTTAACTCCGGTGCTGTCCGAAGGAAGTCTCACCTCAGTGCAAGACACATGAAAGCCCGCATGGCGTTTGCTAAAAAACACCTGAAGGACTCCAAGAGGGTGAAAAATAAGATTCTCTGGTCTGATGAGACAAAGATAGAACTTTTTGGCCTTAATTCTGAGCAGTATGTGTGGAGAAAACCAGGCACTGCTCATCACCTGTCCAATACAGTCCCAACAGTGAAGTATGGTGGTGGCAGCATCATGCTGTGGGTGTGTTTTTCAGCTGCAGGGACAGGGAGACTGGTTGCAATCGAATGAAAGATGAATGTGGCCAATATCCTGGACGAAAACCTTCTCCTGAGTGCTCAGGACCTCCGACTGGGCCGAAGGTTCACCTTCCAACAAGACAATGACCCGAAGCACACAGCTAAAATAACAAAGGAGTGGCTTCAGAACAACTCTGTGACTGTTCTTGAATGGCCCAGCCATTGCCCTGATTTAAACCCAATTGAGCATTTCTGGAGAGACCTGAAAATGGCTGTCCACCAACATTCAGCATCCAACCTGACAGAACTGAAGAGGATCTGCAAGGAGGAATGGCAGAGGATCCCCAAAATCCAGGTGTGAAAAACACAGTCATTCCCAAAAAGACTCATGCCTGTATTAGCTCAAAAGGGTGCTTCTACTAAATACTGAGCAAAGGGTCTGAATACTTATGGTTGTGTGATATTTCAGTTTTTATTTTTTTAACAAATCTGTAAAAATTTCAACAATTCCGTTTTTTTCTGTCAATATGGGGTGCTGTGTGTACATTAATGAGAGAAAAAAAATGAATTTAAACAATTTTAGCAAATGGCTGCAATATAAGAGTTAAATATTTAAGGGGGTCTGAATACTTTCCGTACCGACTGTATCTTGGCGCCCTCAAAAACAGGAAACACTGGTTTTTCTTTTGGAAAAAGTGCAACTACCCGAGTGATGTGGAAAGCATAAAAATGTAAGCACAGTCAGTATAGCCTGTCACTCACTGCTTCCAGCACAAGTAGCATTAGCAGTTAGCCACTGCATCATTATTCAGGTGTTTATTTCTTTATTTATTTTATTTTAATGGAACGACTACTTAATGAGGATTGTTATTAAAGATGATGCACATTTGAAACTAGCAATAATGTTAGAGTATGTCGTATCATAACTGGAGAGTGATAATGTTTACAACCAAAGGTGTCTTCATTATCCCAGATGGGGCAGTTTGTTTATTTTCTTATTTATCTTCTTGTACCCCCAAAAACACTCAGGACTTCAAACTAGTGCACTGTTGTTATATTTTTCTTCATTCGTTGCACTATTGAATCACAATTGTTCTTATATTTTTCTATATTTTATTTGCCAAGTATGTCAGCCAAATACTGTGTTGGGGTCTGTCGTTGAATGTTGAACTCTAGCTTTTTTACTTTTCAGGACAGATGTTTTAAAACCGTCTGTTTTTGAAAAATTATTTTTTTAAAAACAAAAACGGTGATAATAAATCTAGATCGGACTGTATGACAAAATTGTGATTTTCTTTTTTTTTTGCCAGATCATCCAGCAAACCAATCACCCTGCAAAGTTTATTTAAGTTGCATGTACTTTTACCAGATCAACATCGTAATAAACTGTTCTTAATGTTCTTTCTGGATAAATAAAGGTTACAAATTACCTTAATTATAATTTTCAACACTTGAAAAAATATGGAATTTACCAAATTTGGACTTAAGCGGTTTCATCACGACACCAGCGATATGAAGGCTAGTTTTCATCTGTAGTCCCCTGGCCATGATGTAAAAAACCAGTAAAATACATCTACAAGACAATATAATACAGGATACATAATCAAAGACTTACTATACTATTAAGAGAGAATAAAACCACAAATCATTTGATCATAACATGAAAACCTTATAACATACTTGTCTTTTAGTGTTGGCAGCTATAGGTGTTAACTAGCCACATTTTCAGTTTTTGCAGCCCTAAACTACTGTATTTTTTTGTGTATAATGCGCATTTATTTCTCCCAAAAATTGTCAAACGTCAATTGGGCGCATTATACATGGGTTTAGGGGAAAATGGAAAAGAAATTTCACATTTTATAAATGTATGCTGCCATCTAGAAAAAGCTGTACATTTTAATTCCAAAATGCCACCGCTACCTAGTGGTTATAAAAAAAGTGTAGCCTACGTTTTCATTCCAATATGACAAGGGTACGTATGACTGCATATATGTACAGTTGTGCGCATAAGTTTACATACCCTGGCAGAATTTGTGAATGATTATTTTTTTTTTATAAATATAAATGATGACTGAACAACAACCACCATTAATTTCTTTATGGTTATGTTTTGTTTAATGATAATGCTTTTCTGAAATGCTTGACCGTTTAATTTGAAAATCATTAAAATAAAATTAAATGTTCTTCGCCTTTTGCTCCATGTTTTCTTTTAAGAATTATACCCATCTTACAAATTCTGCCTGGGTAATCAAACATATGAGCACAACTATGTGTTTTCTAATTTACTAAATAAAAGTAGGGCTGTGAATTTCAAAATAAGAGCAAATAAATTTAAAAAAAGGATTACATGTTCAAATAAAGTGCTTAACTTCAGAATAATTCCTTGAAAAAAACTAACAAAATACAGATAATACTTCATGTTGTGATCATATGGGTAGAAGCAAAATCATACATTGTAAAAATGCATTATACATAGGTAGAAGGGTTGTCTAGAATTTTGAGGTCAACTTTGGGGGTGCGCATTATACATGAGAAATTATGGTAAATGTGAAGCTACCTTTTTGAAGTGGAGTTAAATGTTCTAGTTTTACCTCTACGATGCTGCACTGTGTGAAAGTGGTTCACTGACCATTTACTATCTTTATTTTGTCAATGCATTAATGGAATTTCTGATTTTTGGTTTAGATGGTTTCAGACAGGTTATCTAAATGTAAATTTTTTGCAACGTTATTTTGTGCTTCACCTTTGATATGCTATAAAAATACTTCATCTGTTGACTTGGTTGGAACCACTACTGCATTAAACCTGTAGCCATATAAACAATTATCATTGGGATACTTTTATACAAATGAAATAATTCAGACAATTGAGACAATTTGGATGCATGCTTTTGGGGAAAAAAAACAAAAAAAGGGTTTTCTTAATGCATTACAAAAGTATCGGATCATGGCTCAGTATGGGCAGACAATCAAAATCAAGTAACTCAGATTCCAGTTTAAAAAAAAAATAGTGATCCGTACCTCCCTATTACAATAAGACAAGAAAACATTAAATCACAAGATTTTACTAGAAGGATAAAAACAAATGCACAAAGGAATGACCATTATGCCTGCCATTATGTTGAAAGCGTTGCATTACAATGGAGCAATTTACTAAATTTCACACACGTAACGCTGCCATCTAACCCATCAGCAGACGTAATTGGAGGTTTAGAAATAGCATTTCATTGTTTTTTCCTTTTCATGAAAATGCTTGTAATGATCAGTCTAGATTCAAATGAGGAAACCAAGTTTTCGGCTGTCAGCCAACCCAACTGGAGGGTGTCCGCTGAAATGTCTCTCTCTTCCAGTTGGAAGCACACCATTAAGCTCCAAACTGTTATCTAGCCATGTCCATCTCAACTGTGACAGGTTTCTATGGCAACAGAAGTGCTTAACAAAATCACCACAGAAGTCAACAAGAGCTCTCCCTTGCTAAATCGGTCCAGACGTGAACGCCTGCTGACAAATATGAGGCACAGTATAAGCCAATGCAGCCCGAGTTAGGCTGTCTGGAACATACTATTCTTATGCAAAGTAGTGTCATTTATACCTTATGGCAAAAAAAGATGTATTGTTCCGATTGCTGGGATATGCAGCCAACTAGCTAAAATATATATTTTTTAAATGAATTGAGGACTTTAACACTTTCACACAGCGTTTACACCAAATTGGCGCATCAGAGGCATAACAATATAGCTGGCTTTTTAAAAATGTATTATTCCTTGCCATGACTGTAAGTGTTCATGCAGCAGCTTCCCGCTAATAGATAATTAGATGTGTGCTGAAGTCTATGCCAGTCTTTGGTGTGATGTATACAATACTTGACGGACAGCGACAATTGCGTCCAACACAACTGGGTGGATGGAAGAAGCGAGTCGGGCATACGGCCGCAGGTCAAATTTCTGTTACATAAAGCTGACACCAGATTTTTACATATACTATGGGTACGTTTGGAAATTCACTCCAAACACGCTCTCTACACTTCGGAACGTTCGGAAATTCAGAGCATTGTTGGAGTGTGCCGTCCGGTTATTCAGAGCGCCACACTTTGGGAACGCCTGAGCGCACTCCTGCCGCTCTGACTGACGAGGCAGAGCAGCCAGAGCGTCAGGCAGGACGAGATGTTTCCAGGAAGAACTGACGTATTCAATATGGCGGACGCACTTGCGTATCCCTGCCAATGGCCAACACGCTCATTCGTAAATTCATAGAAAATGGAGCGAGCGCTGCTTCTCTGAACAATGCACTCTCAAAGCACAATGAGAGCGTCAGATTGAATTTCCGAACGTATCATAAAAAGACACGCTTTTTTTTCCCCCCTCACTGTCTGACATGAAATCAGACTAAACCTTTCCTGTTTTAGGTCAATTAGGAGTATCCAAATTATTTCTATTTGCTAATTGCCGTAATAATGGGAGAAGGATTTATTTATTTTTTTGACAATTCCCATTACTTTCTTCAAAGTCAGAAGTTTACATACAGTAACAGGGCTCTAGACTAACTTTTTGCACTGGTGCGCCCAACTTTTTTTCTTGGGTGCACCAGCATAAAAGTTAGGAGCGCCAAATTTTCAACCGCATCGCATTCAAAACCGTAGCCTTACGTTTTAAAAAGAAAATCACTGCTTGTCTTTTTAGGCAGTATTGTCTGGTAAATGATTGACAATCTGGTCAGCAAAGTTCAATTCCACAAGACGGGTAACTTACTGAAAAGTGGTGGTGCTCCGTGTCAGAGCGTTGGTTAGGACTTTCGGACTAATCAAGCCTTAACCTAACATTCCTCACAAACAAGTTGTCAATCGTTCTTTTCATTTTGTCATCTGTGGCTATTTCCACTCTAAATCTAATGGGCCTGGGCCACTAACCTAAACCTGTCACTATAACGCATTTTTTTAAAGACAGAAACTATAGTATCGATATTTGTTTTATTATTTATTAATTATTTCAACTACAGTATATACTTAAGTCTCAATAATATTATACATTGACATAGAAATGTAGAACAATAAATACAATATCTTAAATAAATAAATAAATAAAAGACAGACTGTTCACAAAAATTGTAATAAATTTTAAATATTTGGCACAGAGGTATAAAGAGTCATTCAATTAATAGGCAATATACTGCCAATCAAGTTTCCAGTTTGCAAACTAGCAATAATACAACTACTTTTCAAAAGTCTACAGGATTTCTTTAAACGCTGCTTTGTCAATGTGTTAAAGTTTGCATTTCTTACAAAAGCGAGTGATGCTATACTGTATAATGTGAGCGTACGTCATATATGCTGTCACGTTTGTGTTTACATTGTTGGGCAAATTCTTCCTTAATTGCAAGAAAATTGGGTGGGATGGTTGTGTTTAAAATGGATTTTGTCTCTTTATGGTTTATGTTGTGTTGTCTTTGTTGCGACTTCATACAAATTTGACGTACCAGCTCGTTGGTGTTAGCGGGATGGCCACGTTTATCTAGCTTGAATTCGAAATGTTCCCACTTCGTCGCGGTAGCATTAGGCTTTGGAACAAATTCCATTTATGCCGCTCAACTTTCTGTAATTGTTCAGCTATGTGCTAGCCCTCTGAAAACTTAGCTCGAGTACGCCAGTGGCCGCATTTCAAACGCGCGTGTGCACAAACATGCACTCGACCACAGCCAATCAGAAGGGATCCCGCCCTTCACTATCTCTGATTGGTTCAAACACCCAAGGGTTTCATGTGAGTCTGCTTTCAAAGTCGCATATTTTTTCTTTTTCTTCCTCAAATGGCTGGGCGTACCGGTGCGCCTTATTTTTTTTAGGCCCACCATTCCGAAATTAGGGCGCATGTGTGACCAAATCAGTCGTACTCTAAAGCCTTGAATAAGATTACTATTAGGGCCGAACGATATAAGAAAAACATGACATTGCGATTATTTTTAAACCTAGGATATATATTGCGATGTGAAATAGTACAGGATCAGTGTGAGAAAAGTCCATTTTCCACGCGAACAAGTTCAAAGTTCAGTTCAACGTTCAAAATTTTTAACAAAGTTCACCGGCCCAAAAATGAACTAGTTCATAGTTCTTTCTTACCCCAACATTGTATGTTGCTGACGGGCTATAACCCTCAAAATAATGGCATTTCATTTCCTCATTGTTGCCAGTACTGTTGCACCAAGTACCGATACCAGTACCAAACAGAGGTATTTTGATGTAAAAAATACCACGGTACTATTTATTTTTTTTTTATAGTACCGGTATTTTAAAAAACTTTTTTTTTTTTTTTTTTTTAAGCGACAGTGTCTTAAAGGCCAGTACACAAAAAGCCTACAGGTCAGCCAATGATTGCCTGTCTTTCGACAAACTAGAAATGCCTGCAAAGTATAAAGGGATGCTTCTGTGTGTGTGCGCGTCAGATAAACTTGGTTGCTCTGCAAGTGCCGACCTGCAGCGGTGCAGTTGCATGGTGCATCCTTCTGATTGGTCAGATTTCGAGTGCCGACATTTTAGCAAGCATTATTTCTCTCCTTCATCATGCTAAATTGTTGCTTAATGCCCGGCGCACCTCACGGTAGCAAATATGCGCATCCATTGCGCATATACGAAAATGTGGCCCCTCTGGACGATGAGGCCCTACGCACAGTGCATGCTCTTTGTTTAGGGAGGGTCGGCCCTGAGAGTACTGCTTACGAAAACTTTATATCATGTAGAAGTAAAGCAAAGTATATATAAATATAAATAAATCAATATACTCATGGGGGGAAATAGCCACCCTTGTTTCTTCCGTTTCTTGTTCATTTTTAATGCCTGGTACAACTAAAGGTACGTTTGTTTGGACAAATATAATGATGACAAGACAAATAAGAGTTAAAGAGCTGACATCTAGCCGTTGTTCATTACTTTCTTGATAATAACCAAAATCCTATTTAATAATCCAATAATATTCTTCATGTAGTATACCTTTTGTAGTACATTAAAATTATAATTAAAATTAATAAGAAATTGAAGAAACAAGGGCAGGATAATCTTTTTTTTCATGACTGCATATATCATACCATTTTATACACACACACACACACATATATATACATATATAAGATAACGCAGGCATCGATCTAATTATTTTTTAGAAAATGACTTAATGGGCTAATTCCTTTATTACATTACTTTTCAAGATCATCCTATTTTTAATTTATAAAAATAAATATAAGTGTTTTAAGTTATTTGTCAGTTATTTCCATTCCACTGGCACCATTTTTTCAGATTTTTAGATTTTTGCCGAGTTATCGTTTTAGTACCGTATCAAGGTATTTTAGGCAAGTATAGTATCGAAAGTCTGAATTTTGGTATCGTGACAACACAAGTTGCCACCCATTCACCACACTAGTAGCCAGCTTCAGCTTTCGCCCTACTATCTCAAAAACATGACGGAAAACCTATGACAGGAACGATGGTTAAATGACATTGATAACTTTGCATTCCCAGCAGCTCTGGCTGACTAAATTAACTAAATATTTCATCTTATCTACTCTCACATTATAAAACAAAATAAATTCCATATTATCACAGTGTGATCGCGTCCAGTGTTTTAACTAAAGCATTCTGATACAAATAATCTTCCTAGTAATCCATTTTAAGTAGACTTTACACCGACCTGATCGGTTTGATCGGTATCGGCCGATAATTAGCATTTTATGCTGATCGTCCAATCGGCTTCCATGTCATAATTCGCCGATCCGCTCAATGACGTCATCGATCGGCTCCGCAAAATACATTACTCCGTGTCGCCATCGCGCTATTGTCCATTTCTGAATTTTAAGTTAGTTCATTCTGTGTTGTGACATAATCCTCAACAATGCTCCGTCGCTTAATACATTTAACATTAACATCTGTAAACTAATTAGATAATTGTAGGCGCGTTTCCTAATTAATACAAAATGTACTAGCGGATCAGCTCTTGTCGCCAATGTAACGTGTACTTCGCGGATCTGCTGGGACCACAACCAGGGCCATGACCCGCAGCACCTCAACGCCAAAATACAAAAGGCCAGTGCAACAAATACGACACTGGCTGATCTGATGAGCAAAAATGTTGCTTAAATGTAAGAGTAGCAATAGAGGATGTCCGCTCCAGAGGTGTGTTGAGTAGCCAAACATTGTACTCAAGTAAGAGTACTGTTACTTGACAATGTAACTCAAGTAAAAGTAAAAAGTAGTCCTCCAAAAAATTACTTGTGTAAAAAGTACTCAGTGAAATAATTACTCAAGTACTGAGTAAATAGTGAGCAATAAAAAAAATAAAATAAAATGTGAATGTGCAAATTCTGATATTCCTGTGTGTGTGTGTGTGTGTGTGTGCGCGCGCGCGTGTGTCTTTTTTGTGTCTATGCATGCAATTTACTGCACGGTGTTTTCTCAAGTTACAACCCCAATTCCAATGAAGTTGGGACGTTGTGGTAAACAAATAACATCAGAATACGATTTGCAAATCATGTTCGACCTATATTTAGTTTAATACACTACAAAAAGACAAGACATTTAATGTTCAAACTGATAAACTTTGTTTTCAGCAAATAATTTCCAAAAACAAGTTGAAATGTGGACTCGTCAGAACACTTTTCCAATTTGCATCTGTCCATCTTAGATGAGTTCGGGCCCAGAGAAGCCGGCGGCGTTTCTGCGTGTTGTTGATAAATGGCTTTTGCTTTGCATAGTAGAGTTTCAAGTTGCACTTACGGATGTAGCGCCGAACTGCATTCACTGACATTGGTTTTCTGAAGTGTTCCTGAGCCCTTGTGGTGGTATCCTTTACACATTGATGTCGGTTTTTGATGCCGCCTGAGGGATCGAAGGTCACGGGTATTCAATGTTGGTTTTCGACCTTGCCGCTTACATGCAGTGATTTCTCCAGATTCTCTGAACCTTTTGATGATATTATGGACCGTAGATGATGAAATCCCTAAATTCCTTGCAAATGTACGTTGATTAACATTATCCTTGAACTGTTCAAATATTTTCTCACGCACTTGTTCAAAAAGAGGTGAACCTCGCCCCATCTTTGCTTGTGAATGACTGAGCAATTCAGGGAAGCTCCTTTTATACCTAATCATGGCACCCACCTGTTCCCAATTAGCCTGTTCACCTGTGGGATGTTCCAAACAGGTGTTTGATGAGCAGTTCTCAACTTTCTCAGTCTTTTTTGCCACCTGTCCCAGCTTTTTTGGAACGTGATGCAGCCAAAAAATTCTAAGTTAATGATTATTTGCTAAAAACAATCAAGTTTATCAGTTTGAATATGAAATATCTTGTCCTTGTAGTGTATTCAATTAAATATAGGTTGAACATGATTTGCAAATCATTGTATTCTGTTTTTAGTTATGTTTAACACAACGTCCCAACTTCTTGAGTAGGCTTTACACGATCAGGATTTTTGGGGCCGATCAGCGAGTTTAAAAAAACGATAACCGATCACTGATCCGATCACAAGATGGAGGAATGTGTCTATTTAAATGACCTGTTCATTTACTGTATATACCTGTGTACTTAATTGCTCAAAAAATTATATTTACAATAAATAATGTATCTTTGTTCCTCTATTTATGCCAGTGAGGCATAGTGACAGACAGAACAAATAAATGGTCTTCTATTAGCTGGCAGGAAGTACATACAGTAATGCATACACGTTTTGTGATATTTTTGTTTGTTGGTGTTCCGTGAGATTTTTCAATTGTAAAATATGTTACTTGGCTCCATAAAGGTTGGAAATCACTGCTCTAGTCAGCTCGTGTATTCTAATCAGTCAGGTCAAACCAACATTACATGACAGAAATAATGGGCGCTAACTTACTGTAATTAAATTACTCTATTTTTAATTAAATTACTTCAGTCACACTGAAACTTTAGAGCATGATTCAACAGAACAGCGGCATGTTTACCTCCAACCGTTAGTGGTACCACTAGCTTGCTAGGCTACATAACATTTTTGTTATGTAGCTGTATCGTATTAAAAGTACGGGAACATACCTCAAGCAAGCCTTAAACGAACGTCCTCTCCTGTCCTGAGCACTGGTGACCACGGGATGCGGTGGTATCGGAATACAAGATTTTATTGCAATAGTCTGACATAGTGCAATCGTGAAAGAGCAAATGTGTCTTGTAGTTTTATCCAGGCATCACGTGTTGGCTGTCTCAGACATGTCTGTTCCACACCGCCGACGTTTTTTTTTTGTAAATAACTTTATTGGCCCGTCAGCTATTTCCAATACTACGTCAAAAGACACGCGACAAGGTTAAAAAAAGGCTTTTGGATTCAAATATACTGTGCACGATGGCGACGCGTAGTAAATGTATTTTGCAGAGCCAATCAATGACTTCAGGATCAGCGAATTATGACATTAAAATATCAGCCCGATAAAATTGTTGTAAAGTCTCGTTATATGTAAAATGAAATAGCCACATTAGGGCAGACAGTGCCAGTTAAATACTATAATACATGAAAGCTGTTGTTTTTGTTCGTCTAAATGTAAATGAGTAACCTTCAATAGTGACGAAGACCTTCCCAACACGGCCGCCACGTAGGGACGACGATTAGCCAGTCTGTTTTATCTAGTGTTAATCCCTATGTCCGGGAAGCCAATAGAAAGATGACGTGTGAGGTCATGTGACTTTGCCGTTTGATTGGTGAACTCGACTTAAATGGGATTGGCGCAAACAGCGCCCAATGCGGAAGTCAAAGTCTCGCGCACAAAATGGTTGATAAATAAAAGTAGCGAGCGACATTTAGATCATTGTAACTGAGTAAAAGTATCGTTACTTGGATGGTGGATGTGTGGAATGGATTTAGCTGCCAGCATTCAATGCGTGCGAAACAGCCTATGATGTAGTGACTGCGGCAGCCAATCCTTGAATGCACCCTTGAGGTCATGGATGTTTTAAGGTCTGTTTTAAAGATGTTTTTAAGTCTAAAATGCTGGAGAGGAATTTTGAAGATACGTACTCAGTATACAGTACACAAGTATATACAATAAATGAACAAGTCATGTAAATAGACACATTGCTTCATCTTGTGATCAGATCGGGGATTGTTTTTTTTTTTTTTTTAAACTTGCTGATCGGTGACATACATATATTTGCTCCCATTTACGCAACGTTCCTGAACGCACCTTGCACACTCATGCAGCTGCAATGTGCCATTTTATCATACAAGGAGATAAGTATGGTACACTCTGGTCTGCTCCGTGAGTTGTTTGAAACATTATAATTTACCATAACATGGGTGCTGATCTTATTAGCATGTCCAAACAGGTCCCGCTGCTCATCACTTAAATTATTACAATTGATTCAGTGTATTTACAGCACACTAATATCGTAGCGGACCCTGCGATGTGACTACCGCACAGACGTACATCGCGATGACGATGCTCAAACAATATACCGTGCAGCCCTAATTACTGTCTTTAAACAATATGGGAAAACCCAGATGATGATGTCATATCTATGGAAGCCTCTGATTAATGACAACAGTTGAGTTAAGCAGAGGCACACCTGTGGATGTATTTGCAGACACAATGAAAACACTGCTTCTTTGTGTAACATCATGCAAAGGTCAAAGGAAATCAGCAAAGATATAAGGAAGAAAATTGTGGACTTGCACAAGTCTGCTTCATCCATTCCAGATGCCTGAAGGTGCCATGTTCATCTGTTAAAACAATTATACGCAAGTATAAACACCATGGGAATGTCCAGCTATCAAATCACTCAGGAAGGAGACGGGTTCTGGAGGAACGTGCTTTGGACCAAAATTTGCATATATAAACCCAAGAACTAAACCAAAAGACCTTGTGAAAATGCTGGCTGAACCTGGTAAGAGTGCTTGCAAATACACACAGGGACAAAGACCGGTCCGATGTCGGCAAAAAAAAAAAAAAAAAAAAAAACAGGATCAGATAGGACTGCATCTAAAATCTCCGATTTTACCACTCGTATACAAGCAGACCAATCCATGCCACGCTGCATAAATTCTATTCAACAGCGCCCGAACGGCATGTCCACGTGATCACAACAACATGTTAATGTGCTACCATAGTAGCAAGGAGTAAGAGTGAATCTGGCTTGCTTAAAGCTGTTTACTGTCACTACAGTTGAGGTTTACTGTAAAACTAGACAAAAATAATAAAATACATCGCGAAATTCTAACACACACAAAGGCTAACACACATTGAATGAAAAACACCATTGACGAGCTAATGAAAATTAGCATTGAACTCGCGGCACATACACACAGAGACAGCTAAGCACCTCAAGACTCACTATATGATTCCGAACTGCCACAATATTGTCAATAAAACTAAACCCCAGTTGCATCAAGAAGTTCAAATATGTATGTGTATATGGAGAAAGCAAATGCTGTTCCCATCAGGTACTGACAGTAAAAAAACAACTGAATTGAACTTTAATTGTAATTTGCATTTTAAAAGGATAATTTGCATTTGTCATTGATAGAAAACCATGAAAAATAACCTATTTTTTATTTAATCTATTCACACATAAAATATGAGTAATATGAGTAATATCACTGGATCAAGCCTTTTCTAACATTCCATACTACAAAATAAGTAAAGTATGTATGATTATTGCCGATATCGGATCGTACCGGTATCGGCCAAAACTCAAGGCTGCGATATCGGATCGGAAGGGGAAATGTTGGATCACGACATCCGTATAAAAAGTGGAAGGAAAAGGCCAAAGCTTACAAGTCTGAGAACACAATCTCATCCATCCATCCATTTTCTGAGCCGCTTCTCCTCACTAGGGTCGCGGGCATGCTGGAGCCTATCCCAGCTATCATCGGGCAGAAGGCGGGGTACACCCTGAACTGGTTGCCAGCCAATCGCAGGGCACATACAAACAAACAACCATTCGCAGTCACATTCACACCTACGGGCAATTTAGAGTCTCCAATTAATGCATGTTTTTGGGATGTGGGAGGAAACCGGAGTGCCCGGAGAAAACCCACGCAGGCACGGGGAGGACATGCAAACTCCACACAGGCGGGGCTGGGGTTTGAACCCTGGTCCTCAGAACTGTGAGGCTGACGCTCTAACCAGTCGTCTACCGTGCCGCCCCAGAACACAACCCGAATTGTGAAATACGGGTTGGCAGCATCATGTAGAATTTTGTTTGCTGCAGGAGGAACTGGTGCACTTCACAAAATACATAGCATCATGAGGAAAGAACATTATGAGGAAATACTGAAGCAACACCTCAAGACACCAGCTGGGGTGGGGGGCGGGGGGTTATTAAGAGGAATCTCTTATCTTGCTGACAATTTCGCCTGTCATTCCAGCCTTCGTCAGAGTCACTGTCACTGCTTCCTGGCGTGTTGTGTCTTAACAGTTGATCGGGTCGGGAAACCTTCAAAATAAAAAGTTCCCCGACTCGATCGAGTCTAGGTTTCAACCAACCGCCGCCTCGAACCTGGGACACCATACTTAAATGGCGATGGTCGGTTGAAGCACAGACTCGATTGGGTCGGGGAACTTTATTTTGAAGGTTTCCCAACCTGAGTTTATTTTGCCAATTCCTGCCAACTATTGTCAGAGGCTTGTAGAAGGATATCCACCGACACCTATTGGTTATGAAAAAGGTGCAGCCTACACTTTCATTCCAATATGACAAGGGTACGTATGACTGCATAATATGTACAGTTGTGCTCATAAGTTTACATACCCTGGCAGAATGTGTGAAATTTTTATTTTTTATTTTATTTTTTTAAATAAATATGACTGGTGACTGAACAACAACCATCATTAATTTTCGTATGGTTATGTTTTGTTTGATGATAATGCTTGACAGTTTACTTTGAATCCCATTAAAAGTAAATGTGTTTAGCCTAGTCCTTCATGTTTTCTTGAAAGAATTGTACCCATCTTACAAATTCGGCCTGGGTAATCAAACGCATGAGCACAACTGTGTCTTTTCTCATTTACTAAATAAAAGTAGGGCTGTGAATTTCAAAATAAGAGCAAGTAAATAAAAATAAAGTATGTGTTCAAATAAAGTGCTTAACTTCACAATAATTATTTGAAAAAACTAATAAAATACAGATACTTTGTGTTTTGATCATGTGGGTAGAAGCAAAATCATGCATTGTGAAAATGCATTATACATGGGTAGAAGGGAACTTGGGTAGGAGGTGAACTTTGGGGTCAACATTAGGGGTGTGTATTATACTTGGGGGAGCATTATACAAGAGAAATTACGGTACTAATTGAATGTATGTAAACCTCTGACTTTGAAGAAAGTCACAACCTGAACTGCTTGCCAGCCAATCGCAGGGGCAAATATAAACAAACAACCATTTGCACTCACATTCACACCTACAGGTAATTTAGAGTCTTCAATCAACCTACCATGCAGTACCCAGACAAAACCCACGGGGAGAACATGCAAACTCCACACAGGCGAGGCCAGGATTTGAACCCGGGTCCCCAGAACTAAGTTCTGATGTGCTAACCAGTGTGCCACCCAGGACAGAAATGTCTACATTTGAACGATTCCGGGAGAACCGGAACGTTAGTCCCGGTTCCAATCAGTTCTATATGTCCAACCCCAGTTGCAACCTTGCACTCTATGATATTAATGAAAACAGAGTAACGGT
The DNA here is from genome assembly GCF_024500385.1 of Phyllopteryx taeniolatus. NCBI lineage: Eukaryota > Metazoa > Chordata > Actinopteri > Syngnathiformes > Syngnathidae > Phyllopteryx > Phyllopteryx taeniolatus. The sequence continues at coordinate 10,788,249 of NC_084503.1, read as the reverse complement.
GTATATGTGCAAGCGCAACCAACTTCGGCATTTGGAAAAACATGTCGAAGCACTTCCTTCCACGCAGGGTGAATGGTGAAGCCCTAGAGCTAAAATTTTGTTTCCTTTATTGGTGGTGTTTTCAGACAAAAGTTAAATACGTGTATCATTTATTCATACAAATATGACATAAACTACAGTATGTAAACACAATTGAAGCCTAAATATCGTCTATTGTCATCTTTCGTGGCTCTGTGGTGACAGCTTGTGTTATTTAAAAAAAAAAAAAAAAAAAAAATGTTGATGTTTAAATTTCCCCCCGGTGTTATGTCACAGTCCCCTTCGCCATTCACCCAAACGAGGAGGAAGTGCTTTTAGCCGTTTTGCCGAATGCGGAAGTAGGTTGCGCATATCCCGGATTGAAACATCACTGGATTTTTAAAATAAAGAATATATGTTGGCAAATGTTACATTCTAATTAATATGCCTTACAATTTGTTTGAATAAAAGATAACAGCATGTATCTAATGCCTTTTATACATGGAAATATGGGTCATTACAAATATGGGTTTAAAAGCAGAAAGGAAGGACAAGAATATATAGAAAAAATACAAATTCATTGAATATCCCTCCATAATCGGTAATCGAATTGTAGCCCTCTGAATCGTAATTAAATTGAATAATGAGGTCGGTCTTGAGTCTCACCCCAGTGTGAATGCTAAGCATGCGCACACAGGCAGAGGAGACAAGAGAACAGGTAGGAGAGCAGAGCAGAGGGCCTGTATCATTAGGGATTAACCTAGCCACAGGCTCTACAAATAGACTGTCTCCTCCTATAAGTTGCCAGAGGACAGATGCTTATTTGTATTGCCATGTTGCTACTGGAGAGAAGAGAGACGACAGTTCAAAGCAGCTGAGGCAGGCCGGGACTCCTTTGAAACTCAATTAAACGGCAAAAGGACACATTTGAGAGTATGGTAAAGTTATACCAATGTACTTCGTATTATTATGAATTCACACAGCAATGTAAAAAGGTTCAACAATGACAAAACGATTTGTTTCACCTGTTACAATCATGCCGCAGCTGTTTGGTTTAAAAGTCCTGTATTTTACCAAACCAACTTTTTCTACTATTTGAGATGTTATACTGGCTATATGGTGCCTCAGTAAACATCCATCCATCCATCCATCCATTTTCTGAGCCGCTTCTCCTCACTAGGGTCGCGGGCGTGCTGGAGCCTATCCCAGCTGTCATCGGGCAGGAGGCGGGGTACACCCTGAACTGGTTGCCAGCCAATCGCAGGGCACATACAAACAAACAACCATTCGCACGCACAGTCACACCTACGGGCAATGTAGAGTCTTCAATTAATGCATGTTTTTGGGATGTGGGAGGAAACCGGAGTGCCTGGAGAAAACCCACGCAGGCACGGGGAGAACATGCAAACTCCACACAGGCGGGGCCGGGGATTGAACCCGGGTCCTCAGAACTGTGAGGCTGACGCTCTAACCAGTCGTCCACCGTGCCGCCTCTATGGAGGTCTAAATAGCCAAAATATGGGACCTTTGAACAGTGTCCAGCAAGCACTTTGATAATCTCAAATATAATTGGACAAACTCATAACAGCTAAAAACATTTCTTATTTGTTCCTGTCTTACGCCATGATCATCTTGGAGATTCAGATTGTGGGTATACTGTATAACAGACATTTTTATTTTGTGATTAAGGGCTGTCCAAATAAACTTGCTAGTGTCCTTTTACAGAAAATTAGAAACATTTATATTAAAAGTCCAAATAGGGCTGGGCAATTAATTTTAACCCGAGGTATGTGCTTCCAAGCCGCAAATATTTTGCTGAGATCGCCTTGCCCTGCCTATACATGAGACAATTGTGTGAGAGCTTTAGGGGGTGCGGCTTTAACATTTTGATACAGACACATGCACTTGCTGAGCCGTTGAAGTTTTACGTTTCATTTTATCATGCTAACATGATAATTCTAAATCTTAAGTTAATAAGGAGTTACATACAGTACAGGAGTTCCATACAGTGTTTAAATACATGTTATGACAAAAGCACAATTTTTCTTAACAAAAAAATATTTCTGTGCAAGCAAATGCTTGAAAAAAAAAAAAAAAAAAAACTTAAAAGCTTGTTTGGTATCAGGAGAAATAAAGCTAATCTCAGAGGGTAAACAAACAAAAAGAAAAACTTGATTTGGCTTTGTATAAGCGAAGGAGGAAAACAAATTTAAAATCAAGAATTGGATAGCTGAGATTTTATTTATGGCCATATCACATGGACTTTTTCTTTACTGATATTCCTTGGTATGAGATTATTTTCCTTTTTGGATTACTAAAGATACATAGCACAATCTTAAAATTGTGGCTGCCAAACAAAACAAGTAATCAAAATACATTTAGGCATTAGTAACGTACAATGATTTTACTGAAGCAAATTCTTTGAGCCTGCAACATAAACGAGAGCGCCGCGTCTTTAAGACTATGTCAAGCTTTTCTCTGGTTGACAACAGCTCTTCTGTTGGTGTGGTGTGAAAACTGGTTCAATTTTCACTGCATCTACAGCTGCTGCCAAGGGAAAGGTCAAATAATTTTTTATTTTAGGTAGGAAAATAGTAATTTTTTACACTTCATGTACTCTTTGTTTTGTCTTAACGGAGGACAGAGGACATTATTATCAAGACTAGTGTTGTCAAGATATTGGAATTTCAAATTTCTAAACAAATGCCTGACAGTGACCCATTCCAGTGGCACTTCAAGTCCAACATGGAAAGTGGTGAGTGTTGCATTGTAATGTAAAATCCATGTCACGTGAATGTAAACAGAGAACACACAGCATGTACATCTTCAGCTGCTTGAACGATTGTTAAACCCTTTTCAGAGACTTCCTCTTAGAGCAGGAGGAGGTTGGAGTAGCCTCAACTCTGATTAGAACCCCCCACCAACTGGCTTAAAAAAACCAGTGAACTGATCATGACACCAGACTTTGGTGACTACTACACTCTCATACACGTTATCCATCACTGCACTATGGCAAAACCACAGCAAAAAAAGTGGTTTTCACAATTTATTTATTTTGTTTTCAACAAACTGTCATGTAAATCATAAAACAAAGTTACAAACTACAATAATTAAATTAAGACGAGGAAATTAATACATTTTAGGTTTGTTTGTTTTTTCAGCAGCTTCTGTAGTTCAAACAGCATTCCCACCTGGCACAAGGACTGACTCTTAACATGGCTGCAATAAGAGAGGAGCTAGTTTACAAAAGGAGTCAGTGTTGACAACTTACCGAGTTGGTTAATTTTGGGACTTTTCCAACTCCTCTAGTGTACGGAAAATGGATGGATGGATGGATTTTATTAAAATAAAAATAAATTGTTTATAATTTAAAGAATTCATTTTTGGGAGGATTGTATTTACATGCATGTTTTGTCAAAAAGGAGATTGTTCTAAGAGGAAGCACAAATTTCCACATTATCTGTAAAGAAAATCATTTAAATGGGTGCCTTGACATACGAGTGACGCATCTTACGGGTTTAACCGTCGTTTGCCCGAAAATCTTTAGATATGAGCACTGTATTGTGGCACTGAACTCGAATCAAGTCACGTCACAAGAAGCAGCAGTTTGGCATGTCGTGAACAATTTAAAAAAAATAAAAATAAAATAGAAAAACGAGGCTTTAGGATGTTTCAAGGTCAGAGGACCTAGACGTTAAAAAAAATGATTGCTAACTCTAGAACAGTTATTTCCAACCTGGAGCCAAGGCACATATATTACAATTGGAAAATCTCACAAAAAGTGGATACATTAATTACTGAATGCACTTCCTGCCATCTAATAGAAGACCATAAATTTGTTCTGTCACGATGCCTCACTGGCAAAAATAGATGAACAAAGATGCATTATTTCTTGTAAAGAGTTTTTTGGGAGCAATTAAGTAAACTTTTATAATTTCCCACGGCACACCTGAAGAGCGCTCACTAATGTGCCCCGGCACACTGGTTGACAATCACTGCTCTAGAACCCCTTTACATACTACATCTGCCATTTCGAAGTGATTATATAGCAGATATACAGCAGTTAAATCGATAAATATGATTCAGAATTTGCCTTCTGCTTTTTGCATCTAGCGCCTTCCGGTCTTCGGCGCCATCCGGCGCTGTGACGTAACACTAGCTAAACAGCCTGGTCATTCGGCGTTGTGTGTTATTGTTCCATGCTGTTGTTGCCTTGTATATTTATTGTCGTATGATTTAGCGATTTCACGATGGTTTATTGTGTGGCATTTGGTTGTACAAATGGTTCAAGCAGTGGCAAGAGTTTTTTTGACTTTCCAAATGAAAATGGAATATGTGACCAGGGGATAAGAAAAGTCAATCGACAGCATAAAATGCTAAATATTGGCCGATACCGATTAGGCCGATCAGATCGGTGTAAAGTCTAATATAAAACGTCACCATTTTTCTCACTAAATATATTTCCAAAGGTGCTATTGACATGAAAATGTCATCAGATGGTGGGAACAACCCAAGTAATCCATCCATTCAAAGAAAGTAGAAAAAATAAGATCAGAAATTAAGTTGTGTGTAATAATGTGAAATGACACAGGGCAAAACTATTGAATACGAAGAAAGGGAGGTGCAAAAAGGCATGGAAAGCCAAGACAACACCTAAAATCTATCAATAATCAAACAGCAATCCAGCCCCTTGTCAGTGCAAATGAATATCAGTTGGTTCAGTACTAATTGATGGCCTCCAAAAAGGTATTTCATGATGGGTAAGAGCATATTTCATGATGGGTAAGAGCAAAGAGCTGTCTCAAGACCATCGCAAACTAATTGTTGCAAAATATAACGATGGCATTGGTTACAGGCAGATATATAAGCTTCGGAATGTTCCAGTGAGCACATTTGGGGCCATAATACGTAAGTGGAAAGCCAATCATACCACCATATATTTTCCTTAATCAGGTGCTCCTCGCAAGATTCCAGACAGGTGTGTGCAAAGAATAATCAGAAGAGTTGTCCAAGAGCTAAGGACCAACAGTGGAGAGTAAACTTTACACCGATCTGATCGGCTTGATCGGTATCGTCCGATAATTAGCATTTAATACTTATCAGCTTTAATGTCATAAATCGCCAATCCGATCTCTGACGTAATTGATTAGCTCAGCAAAAGACATTTACTGCGCGTCGCCATCGTGTACAGTATATTTGAATCCAACAGCTAGTTTATTTTCAGCCTTGTCGCGTGTCTTTTGACGTAGTACTGTAAATATCTGACCGCCAATAAGTTATTTAAAAAAAATAAAACATGTCACCAGTGTGGGACAGATAACACGTCTGTGACAGACAACACGTCATGCCTGGAACAGACTACAAGACAAATTTGGTCTTTCACGATTGCACTATGTCAGACTACTGCAATAAAATCTTGTATTCCAATACCACCACATCCCGTCTTTTACAATCACTGGGCTTTATCTTGTCAACTCAAATGCGACCGGCTACACACATTTCCATGGAGATGACAACAACAATGCATCGTGTTGTGTGCATTACAAGAACAAAATGGGGGAAAAAATTTATGCTGGTGGCACCGATGCTAAGGAAAGGACTTGTATTCAAGGATTGCTTGAGGTATGTTCACATACTTTTAATACGATACCACTCGCAAGCAGGCAACAAAACGTTATGCAGCCGAGCAAGCTAGTGCTCGCACTAACGGTTGTATGTAAACATGCCGGCGTTGTGTCGAATCATGCTCGAATGTTTCGGTGTGTGTGAAGTAATTTAATTACAGTAAGTTAGCACCCATTATTTCTGTCATAATTTCAGACATGCAAACACCAAAGGCATGAAAAAGGTGACAAAAAATAAGCAATCTGGAAGACTGAAGAGTACAAGGCAAAAATAAATTTGCTTCACACAGTAAAACATGTATTTACACCACTCAAGTACCGTATTTTCACGACCATAAGGCGCACTTAAAAGTCTGAAATTTTATCCAAAATGAATGCCCCGAGGCGCCTTATAATGCGGCGCGCCTTATGTGTGCACCGAGTTCCAACATCTATAAATGTTGTTGTGTGATGAGCGCTCCGCTCGACTTTCCTTACACAGAGGACAAGCGGACGTGGCTGAGGACAGGGGAGAGTGCGTAAAGGAAGACGCACAGCCCCCCCCGCGCCGGGTTTTTTTTTTTTTTTTTTTTTTTAACCGCTTGACTGACTGGGAGCACTTCCAGGGTGTGCATTGTGCAAAACAACATCGGTTTGGCTAAGGATCCCCGAAAATGTCACCTATGAAGAGACACGCTTACCAAGCACAGTTTAAACTGCAAGCTGTAAGTTACATGGAAAAACATGGGGACCGAGCAGCCGCGAGAGAATTCAAGATCAACGAATCCATGGTTCGCAAGTGGAGGAAGCAGGAAAATGATCTTCGCCAAGTCAAGAAGACGAAGCTGAGTTTCCGCGGAAAAAAAAGAAAAACAAAACGCGGAAACAAGGCGAGGTGGCCCGAGTTGGAAGACCAACTTGAGCAATGGATTAATGACCAAAGAACAGCCGGGAGAAGCGTCTCTACAGTCATCATTCGACTGAGTGCAATAACTCGGAGGCTTGACGAACCGCTGGACATCCGTGTAATCATGGCGTTCAAAGTGAAGTGAGCGGCGTGGGAGCCATGGATGACAGATGGCGAACACAGCTTTACTAAGACAAGGAGGCAGCGCCGGGCGAGTTACACCACAATTTGTGACTGGATGGTGGATGCTTATTCGAGCTTTCGCACGGCAACAAGACTGACTCGAACCTGCCGTGTTTGATTGAGAACTTGCCCACCTGTTCATTTCGGATACAGAAGATAAGGACTTTGATGGATTTGTGGATGAGGATTGATCAAAACATAACGTGAGTACATTGTTAAATACTTCAATAAAGTACAACCCCAATTCCAATGAAGTTGGGACGTTGTGTTAAACATAAATAAAAACAGAATACAATGATTTGCAAATCATGTTCGACCTATATTTAATTGAATACACCACAAGGACAAGCTATTTAATATAGCTTATATAGCTATAATATAAACATATATATATATATATATATTATATATATATATATTATATATATATTATATATATATATATTATATATGTTATATATATATTATATATATATATATATATATATATATAAATCACAATAAATAGTTTTTTCAATTCCTCTAAAATCATGAAAAATAAGGCCTGCCCTTATAATTTTTTTATTTTATTGGTTTTAAATCCCCCTCCTTGAGCCGTCACCTTATCGTGGTGGAGGGTTTGTGTGTCCCAATGATCCTAGGCGCTAAGTTGTCTGGGGCTTCACGTCCCTGGTAGGGTCACCCATGGCAAACAAGTCCTAGGTGAGGGACCAGACAAAAACCCCTATGAGAAACAAAATAAATGGACAAAACCCGGATGCGTGTCACCGGGGGCCCCCTCTGGAGCCAGGCCTGCAGGTGGGGCTCAAAGGTGAGCGCCTAGTGGCCGGGCCTGCACCCACGGGGTCCTGCCGGGCAGAGCCCAAAAGGGTAACGTGCGTCCCCCTTCCCGTGGGCTCACCACCTGTGGGAGAGGGCAGTGTGAGCTGGCCGAAGGCGGGGACCTTGGCTATCCAATCCCCAGCTACAGAAACTGGCTCTAGGGTTGTGTAATGTCACCTCTCTGGCAGGGAACGAGCCTGAGCTGGTGTGCGAGGTCAAGAAGTTCAGAATAGTCTCCTCGACACACTGCTTGGGCTCTGGTACCAATCCTCTTGAGAGGGGTGGGACTTTCTTCAACTCTGGAGTTGCTAGGGTTGGGCATGGAGAACCGATTAGAACCGGGACTAAGGTTCCGGTTCTCCCGGAACGAACGTTCCAGTTCTCCAGGAACCGTTCAAATTTAAAAATTTCGGTTCTCAGTTTCAATGTCAAGTCCTCCAGCCGTGAAGAAGCAAATGAAAAGTAACGAAGAAGCGGCGTTAACCAACGAAGAAGAACACGTACAATGACGTGCTTGTGCCCAACGGTGTGTTTAACTTGGTTAAAATGATTGACCATTCGCCTCATTGCAACACTTGGAATCAGATTATATCGTGCAAAGGAGGCTTTCACGATGTGTACCATCTGACGCGCTCCGAGCCTCAGCCTACACCGCATGGAGCTTCAGTGAAGTCAACTGGGTGAGTGAAACAATAAAATACATCTATGCCAACATTGAGACAGCTAACAAGGTAAACAGTTGCTTGCACTTTTGCACTGATGGTTTTTAGCGTTTATTTTAGTCTTCAAACCAACGTAAGTGCCGATGACAAAAAAAAAAAAGAAGCTGAACACATTCCCTGCCAATGCTGTCTAAAGATGTCATTAAGAAAAAAAGAAGCTGAACTCATTCCCTGCCAATGCTGTCTAAAGATGTCATTAAGAATCTATCTATTCCCTGCCAATGCAGTCTAAAGACGTCAATGGCGGCGTTTTAACAGGGATGGGTGGGGTAGGGTCTTGTGAAGTTTGTGTGTGATCGTCAAGACTCTGAGAAATGGCACCCTGTTGAGGGCAACAATGCCTTGAGGTGAACGTCCCTTCCTCAGATTGAAGAAGGAGGAAGAGGCGGGATGCAACAGACAATGAGAAGAGAAACAATGGCGGAAAAAAGAGAGAAGACAAATTGAAAAAAATCTTTAAAAAAAATAATAAATAAATTAAATTAAAAAGAAAGCTTTCGGTACCAGAAATTTATTGCGCCAAGGCAATAAAAATATTCCTGCAACCAACAGGAATGACGCCTTAGATCATGCGGGTAATAAAAGATTACGCTCCGAGCAAAGCGATCTCGCAAAATGCCGGCCCATACATATGGCGAGATGCTCTCGGCCGCTTGCTGGCTGATCGTCTGCCGACCAGGATTTGAATAAATGGGATCCGAAATCGTCAGATGAGTTTCTGGATAGCCAGCTGAGCTTCCTCCGATGAAGACTGACGAAGGTAACTCGTTTGCAGCTCGCGTTAGCTACATTTAGCGAGCAAACACGCTCCTTCAATCCAATAGTTCACATTACAATGCAAGATCTGTTGTCAGTACTGATGTGAATTTTCCATTTCGTCCATCTTGCAGGAATTCAACAACCGCGAGTCGAACGTATTTTACAATTGTGACGAAGAAAAGTTATGTTTTTTTTACCCTTCCAAAACACGTCATCAATAAAAGGTATTCTCGAGTAATCGTATGTATTTTTTAAAACTTACAGGTTATGCATCCAGCAGATGTTCGACTCCCATTCCAGTACGCAGTGCAGGTAATTGAAAAAAAAGGTAATTGAAAGCTTTTTTTCCTCCACGTCAGCAATTTCAACAGTGTACTTTTATAGTAATAGTTTTATTTCTAAACTGCACAGGTTGTGCTTCGAGCAGAAGTAATGACTGGTTTCTAGGAGAATGACAACCACACAAGATCCCATTCACTGCCAACAGAAGAATAAAATCCATGTGGATAAAATTCTGCTAAGTTTTATGCGTAAGGTAATAAAACCCTGGAATATTGAGCAAAGAGGTAGAGGAGGAGAATTTGGAGGGAAAAAGTGCAAGTGTGGAAGCTCATTTGCATTTTTGTCTAATGTAAATTCTGTACACAGTTATACTAAATTATTTTTCTGTCAAAAGTACTTTCTCTGTGTTGTTTTATGTTCAGATGTTTGAGATTTTCAGAAAGGAAAACAAAATATTGGTCTCAAAGTCATTGTTCTGCTTTATGCCTGCTTTCACAAAAAGGCTGTTTTCTCCGTTTTTTTCTTCCAGAAACAGATTTGGCTGAAAGTATCTTATATTTGACTGCTGATTACTATAAGTTAGATAAACTTTTTTTTTTCTGATGAAAGAAGAGTCTGATCTTTCATTTGGTGGTTTTGTTGTTTACTTCATCATAGCACATAATATTCTGTGGGGCTTGAAAAAAAATCTGCCAAATTGCTCGAAATTGCCGGGCAGTCTAGGGGTTCCCTGCTCAGGAAACGGCTGGCGGTGAATGAGTTAACATTGGGCTAAAACTTCACCGTAGCAACTTTACATTACAATGAATTGGGGCAAAATTCACAAACGTTGTCTCACAGTATCACAAACGCTAATCTTGTGCCTCATCTGTGAAAATCTGGAAAGGAACCAGAGTTTTATAGCATTTGGTTCGATCCATTAAAAAAGATAATTCACCGGTGTCCTGTGAAGTTACTTTTCATGTCAAAATTCTGAGTTCCGGTGCATACCCTTCAAAATAAAAGGCCACAAGCTTAAAACAGGAAGTCATGTTAAAACTTGCACATATAAACCATGGAATGTGATGAATCAGTCCCAAATAACCATTTTAACAAAGCTATATTTAACTTTTAGCTGAAACAATAATTAATTAGCCGATCAATGACGTCATTGATCAGCTCTGCAAAAGACATTTACTCCGCATCGCCGCGTACACAGTATATTTGAATTTAAAAGTTAGTTTATTTTTAGCCTTGTCACGCGTCTTTTGACGTAGTACTGTAAATATCTGACAGCCAATGAAGTTATTAAAAAAAAAAACACGTCGGTGGTGTGGGGAAAAACAACACGTGGGAGAGAGGAGACACGTAATGCCCGGATCAGACTACAAAGACAAATTTGCTCTTTCACGATTGCACTGTCAGACTACTGCAATAAAATCTTGTATTCCGATACCACGCATCCCGTTTTTTACGATCATTGGGTTTTATCTTGTCAACTCAAATGCGACCGGATACACTCGTTACCGTGGCGACAACAACAAGAGTGGAGCGCGTTGACTTTGTATTATAAGGACAAAATGGGGACAAATGTGCGTTGGTGTGCTCACCGGTGCTCAGGACAGGAGAGGACGTTCGTTTAAGGCTTGCTTGAGGTATGTTCACGTACTTGTAATACGATACGGCTCATAAGCAGGCAATAAAATGTTATGTAGCCTAGCAAGCTAGCAGTAGCACGAACGGTTGGACGTAAACATGCCGGCGTTCTGTCCAATCATGCTCTAAAGTTTCGGTGTGGGTGAAGTCATTTAATTAAAAATAAACTAATTTAATTACAGTAAGTTAGCACCCATTATTTCTGTCATGTAATGTTGGTTTGACCTGACTGATTTGAATACACGATCTGACTAGAGCAGTGATTTCCAACCTTTATGGAACCAAGGAATATATTTTACAATTGAAAAATCTCACGGAACACCAACAAACAAAAATGTCACAAAAAGTGGATGCATTAATTACTGTATGTACTTCCTGACATCTAATAGAAGACCATTGTTCTGTAAATTGACTGTCTGTTGTACTAGAGCAGCTCCAACTACCGGAGACAAATTCCTCGTGTGTTTTGGACATACTTGGCAAATAAAGATGATTCTGATTCATTTGTTCTGTCTGTCACTATGCCTCACTGGCATACATAGAGGAACAAAGATACAATATTTATTGTAAATATATATTTTTTAAGCAATTAAGTACACAAGTATATACAGTAAATGAACAGGGCATTTAAATAGACACATTCCTCAATCTTGTGATCAGATCGGTGATCGGTTATTGTTTTTTTAAACTCGGTGATCGGCCCCAAAAATGCTGATCGTGGAAAGCCTAATTGATACGAGTTATAAAGAATGCAGAGTCAAATGTTCATTTTAGTCTATACTGCGGGCTTCTAAGAAAACGGATGTTCCTAATTTGGACACCCTTTATTTAAACCATGCAAACTTTTTTGACCCAGCCCCGTGAAAGAATCAGAATCGAGAATCGTTTGGAACCAGAATTGTTCAAATTCAAACGATGCCCAAGCCTGAGTAAAGTAAATTTGTGACTAAACTAGACACATTTTCAGTATTCATACACTTTATGATATTTTGGTTTGGTGGTTAACCGTGAGATTTTTCAAATGTAAAATTGGTGCCTTGGCTCAACAAAGGTGTACTGAGTATACATGAATGAGCTCGGCATAAAGTTCACGCTTCATCTTCATGCTACTAGCAGCAGTGATATATGCTTGAAGGCAGGTCCATAAATATTGGGACATGAACACAATTCTCTTTGGCTAAAACACCACCACAATGGATTTGAAATTAACAAGATATGCATTAACTGCAGACTTTAAGCTTTAATTTGAGGGTATTAACATCCAAATAAGTTAAACAGTGTATGAATTACAACAGTTTGTGTTTATGCCTGCAGCCTCCCACTTTTTAAAGGCTAGCTCGCTACATGCTAGCATTTCATATCCTCGGTTAAAGCAAAGTTTCTGTGTTAATCAAAACACCTCAATCAGTCACGAACATTATAGCGATATCACTTCTATGGTACTTTGAAAAACTCGTTGCTTGAGCCGCCGCTATCTGCGTGGGAAAGAGGGTCGTCGGCGCAGACAGCTATGATTGGGACACGACGTCACACTTTGGGGCAGCCAAGCGGCGGAACCAGAGATCTTGCATTGGAGAAATAAAGGCCCGGAAGTACCATTGTAAGCTTACTGCTTCTCCCTGGTCTTTATCTGGACTCTCAAACGCTAGATCTCTGGTGACGCACCCCGCTACAATATGATTAGCTGCTGCATCGCTGGAGGACATGACGCAGTTGACGTGTCCCCCACTGTCATCTTGGCTAACTTGCTACTGTGCTGTGGCTTGACACTGTCGCCTCATTGGTAAATGAGTAAAGAAAAAGAGTCGCACATTTTATGAACCGAACGGAACACATACGGACCAAACCGAAACAGTCAAATGTAACCATTTTGACGGTTTTCAAAAAACCTTCCATCCCTCGTGCGTAGTTATTTTATACTAGTGTATTGTCACATGTACACAATTAGTCAAGAATGAAGCGGCAGTTTGCCATTCCAAACAGTTGGTAAATAATAGACTTTACACTGATCTGATCAGGTTGATCGGTATCGGCCGATAATTAGCATTTCATGCTGTCATAATTCACTGATTCGATCAATGACCTCATTGATTGGCTCCACAAAAGACATGTACTCTGCGTCGCCATTGTGTTCAGTATATTTAAATCCAAAAGCTAGTTTATTTTTAGCCTTGTCACGCATCTTTTGACGTACTACTGTAAATATCTGACAGCCAATAAAGTTTTTTTTTTTGTTTGTTTTTTTTTTAAACGTCAGTGGTGTGGGACTGAACACGTCTCAGACAGACAACACGTAATGCCTGGGTCAGACTACAAAACAAATTTGGTCCTTCACGATTGCACTATGTCAGATTACTGCAATAGAATCTTTGCATCCCATCTTTCACGATCACGGGGCTTTATCTTGTCAACTCAAACGCAACTACATACACTCGTTACCATGGCGATTATACATTTTATGGCGTATAATAAGAACAAAATGGGGAAAAACGTGTGGTGGTCACCGGTATTCGGGAGTTTACGTTCTTTTGAGGAGTGGTTGAGGTATGTTCTCATACTTTTAAGACGATACCGCTCGCAAGCAGGCAACAAAACAATATGTAGCTTAGCAAGCTCGTGCTAGCACTAACGGTTGTACGTAAGCCAGCCGGTGTCGACTTATGCTGTAAAGTTTTGGTGTGTGTGAAGTAATTCAATTACACTAAAGTAATTAAATTACACTAAGTTAGCACCCTTTATTTCTGTCATGTTGTAATGTTGGTTTTACCTGACTGATGAGAATAAACGAGCTCACTAGACACGAGAGAACACTTTTGAAGATACTCAGAATACAGTAAAGTATATACAGTAAATGAACAAGTCATTTTAATAGACATTCTTCCATCTTGTGATTGGATCAGTGATGTTTTTTTTTTTTGTTTTTTTTTTAAACTCGCTGATCAGTCCCAAAAATCCTGATCGTGTAAAGCCTAGTAAATAACAGTTAACTTTAAGTCAGTTGCATTGTTCAATACACTACAAAATGCAGTTTTTGCTGACAAGCAAAATAAAGAGATGATTTTGAGAGAGAGAAACAAGTTCTCTTTATGCACAAAACAGTGTACTGGACCTTGGCCCAAAAAACGAGGTACAGACCATACCATGGGTTACTTGCAGCGACCCGCCTAGTATTAATACAAGCAGGTCAAATATCAATATTATAGCTGTCCACTGTCATGCGTTAAAATGATTTTGACCTTTTAATATAATGTGAATCTCACAGCATATCTAAATTTTTATTTTGTAATGTATAAGTCTTTCCCATTATAAGACATTTATGTCTGTTTTGTTTTCATCAAACAGCTGTTAAATCCTTTTTTTTTCTTGCTCCTAAAAAAACATTGGACATATGGGCATCTTCACATTCAATTAACATTTCGTATGCTTCATGTGCAAGGTGATGACATCTCTGTCAACTATTGTGAGTCATCATAGATGTGTTCCTTCCAATAAATTGATTTTGGCACACTCACTGAATCCTGATACTATAACTGTTGTTGCAAAATATTGTGATATCGAATTATTACTATTACTAGAACTGCTGGTGTTTGACCTTGGAGGTTTTACTGTACATGTGTTTCAATAGTCCCATGTCAAGTGCCGTGTGAAGCCCAAACGTAGATGAGGTTTATATTTTGTAGTTGTTGCTATACCTTCGACACTGACCTCTCAGCGACAGTGCTGTGAATAAGTGTTTGCCCTCTTTGCAAATTCTTTTTTTTTTTTTTTTTGCATAGTTTCTCCAATTTAATGTGAAAGATGATCAAACAAATGTAATTATCAGATAACTATAACCCAAGTAAACAAAATGCTGTTTTTAAAGGTGATTTTATTTATGAAGGAAAAATAACTATTCAACTCTACTTGGTCCTGTGTAAAAAAAAGTAACTGCCCCCGAAACCTACTAACTGGTTAGGCCACACCCTCAGCAGCAACAACTTAAATCAAGCGTTTTCAATAATTGGCCATGAGTCTTTCACATCTCTGTGGAGATATTTTGGCCCACTCTTCCTTGCACAATTGTTTTAATTCAGCAACATTGGAGGATTCTCAAGCATGAACGCCCTTTTTAAAGTCATGCCACAGCATTTCAATCTGGTTCAAGTCTGGACTTTGAATAGGCCACTCCAAACATTTTTTGTTCTGTAGTTCTTCAGATGGTGTCCTTTGTGACCTCCTCGATGTGTCGTCGCTGTGCTCTTGGGGTAATCTTTGAAGGCTGGCCACTCCTGGGCGGGTTCGTCACTATTCCAGGTTTTCTCAATTTTTTTCCCATGTGGTTCTTTGGATTCCTAAAGCTTTAGAAATGGCTTTGTAACCCTTTCCAGACTGATAGATGTCAAATACTTTATTTCTCATCTGCTCTTAAATTTATTTGGATCGTGCCATTTTTTGCAGCATTTTTGGATCTTTTAGCCGACTTAATTTTGTTAGACAGGCTCTATTTAAGTGATTTCGTGGTTGAACAGGTCTGGAGGTAATCAGGCTTGGGTTTGGTCAGTGAAAAATGAACTCAGCTTTTCATTAAATGTGATTGGCCACAGTTAATTCATGATTTGACAAGGGGGGCAATTACCTTTTAACACAGGGCCCGGTTGCTTGGAATAGACTTTTTTCCTTAATAAATAAAATCACCATTTAAAATCTGCATTTTATGTTTATTTCGGTTATCGTTGTATGATAATTAGATTTGTTTGATAATATTTCACATTAAAGTGGGGAAACTACGCAAAAAAAAAAAATTATTTGAGAAGAGGCAAAAACCTTTTCATTGTACTCTATAAATAAAGATGTAATAAAAATCATCAAATCAACAGTGCCAGAACAAAGAGCAACATCTTAATGGTTACAGTACATTTCAATGTGGTTATGTCTTTGGTCCAACTACTAATGACTAAAAAGCAACTACAAAGGATTTCCACCACTCAGCCACAGATAAGTTTCTTATCAGCGCGCTACAAAACAATCTCCTTTAGACTTTCACGGATTACCTCTCATTTCAAGAACCCTGTTGATATTTAATGATAATTTATACAGCATAAAAAAATACCTACCTGTGCAGAGCAAATCAGTTAGCTTTAAGCTTTCTTTCTTAGTACTCCAGCAAACTATGAAACACTGACAAGCACGTCACATCCTCAAAGCCTTGAAATATAATAACTAAAACAAACATCTCCTCAAGCAGAGAGGAAACCAGTAACTAATTTATTAGAGACTCAATCATCACACCAAAGGCCTGGGGTTGTACATCGAGAATCGATTGGAACCAAACGGTCCGGTTCTCTCCGAATCGTTCACATTTAAAAATTTCGGTTCCCAGTTTCGATGCCTAGTCCGCCGGCCCGGAAGAAGAAGTGGCAAAAACCAACAAAGAAGAACACAGACGAAGATGTGCTTGTGCCCAACGGCAGCGAACAAGTGTTTCTTAACTTTGTTAAAATTAATGAATGATCAGTCGCCTCAGTGTGACACTTGGAATATGATTATATTGTGCAGGAGGCTTTCATATGTGTAGCGTCTGACGCGCCCCTCCCGCTCCAAGCTTCAGCCTGCAATTCGCGGCGCTTCAGTGAAGTAAACTCTCAGTCAATTGGGTGAGTGAAACAATAAAATACATCTATGCCAACATTGAGACAGATAACAAGGTAAACGGTTGATTGCACTTTTGCACTGATGGTTCTTAGCGTCTATTTTAGTGATCAAACCAACGTAAGAGCCGATGACAGAAAAAAAAGCTTAAAGAACTAAAACTTCACCGTAGCAACTTTACATCACAATGAATTGGGGCAAAATTCACAAACGTTCACAGTATCACAAACGCCAACCTTGTGCCTCATCGGTGGGTAAGGAAACGTTTTAGAGAATTTGGTTCCATCCATTTAAAAAAAAAAAAAAAAAACATTTGGTGCTTGTGTGATGTTACTTTTCGCGCCGAAATGTTGAGTTCCAGTGCTTCAAAATAAAATGCTACAAGCTTAAAACAAGAAGTCAAAATTTCCACATATAAAACAATTGACGTGTTAAAACAGTCGTAAATTATTTTAACAATTCTATATTTAACTTTTAGCTGCAACAATTAATAAATGTAAAGTCAATTGGGTTAGTTCCACACACACCAGGCCGACTGGTTAGCACATCTACCTCACAGTTCTGGGTACCGGGATTCAAATCCCGGCCCCACCTGTGTGGAGTTTGCATGTTCTCCGCGTGCCTGCGTGGGTTTTCTCCGGGCACTCGGTTTCCTCCCACGTCCAAAAAACATGCATGGTAGGTTGATTGAAGACTCTAAATTGCCCATAGGTGTGGATGTGAGTGCGAATGGTTGTTTGTTTCTATGTGCCCTGGGATTGGCTGGCAACCAGTTCAGGGTGTACCCCTCCTCCCGCCCGAAGATAGCTGGGAGAGGCTCCGGCAGCCCGCGACCCTACTGACGATAAGCCGTAAAGAAAACGGCTGGATGGATATTGATACTGGTTATAAAGAACCCCCAGTCAAATGTTTATTTTAGTCTATGCTGCGGGCTGCTAAGAAAATGGATATTCATTATTTGGACACCCTTTATTTAAACCATGCAAACTTTTTTGACACAGCCCCCTAAAATAATCTAAGTAGAGAATCTTTTGGAATTGGAATCGAAATGAGCAACCGGAATCGCTCTAATTCAAACGATGCCCTACCCTACTAAGGCCTATACTATAAACTGATAAACTCCACACAGGACGGTGGCCAGAGCCAAGAACCTCAGAAATGTGAGGAAGGCATGCTTAAGACCGGGCTCCATTGGTTTGATTGATAAATATTCTTTTTTTTTTTTTTCCTCATCCATCTTAGTATGCCAGTCAAAGCTACTGAAAAGGTACCCTGCTCCTGTCCTCTACTGTAGACCAATAGACCACAACAGCTAGTGGAAACACACCAGGGTAGTGTCTATAAATAGACAAAAACTCAGATCAATACCTGCTAGAAAGGTTCCAACGCTGCCCTCGGTGTTTGCAAACAGCAGATGTGGAAGCAGTACGAACACTCTGTATCTAAGTTGAACTAGAGATGTGTTAAAAAAAAAATTAAAAATAAAAATAAATACAAAACACTGGCAAAAGTAGAAGAACTTATTCAACTCTACTAAAGACTAAATTGTACTTAAGTACAAAAGTAAAAAATAATGTTTACTGTCAATTATTTTCTTTTTATGACTTGGCACAATGAAAAGAAAGGGGGAAAAAAACTTACCTGAAATGAGGCTACATATAAATATCACTAACAGTTTGAAAACTTGAATAATGTACCTTTACCCGAGTGTTGTCTTGACTTTTATGCTGTCAAAAGATGTTCCCAGAGCTTTGCAAACAAGAGTACCCAAAAACGCTAAAAATGAAGAAAAAAAACTATGCACCTTACCAGTATTCAGATTAGATGGAGAATTTTAGGCTGGCACAAGACAATTCATTTTTAACAAATCCAGCTTGGAAGCAAAAACATTTCTCTTAAATTAGCCCACGGATGGAGAATATCTTGCTTCTCCGAGTTTGTCATTAATGCTCCCTGGTTCACGTTCCTCTGTGACTGTTTTTTTTCTGCATTACAATACCCCAAAAAGTTAAACCAATCAAGAACCGTGGATGGGAAGAAAAAAAAAAAAAAAAAAAAAAAAAAAAAAACCTAATAAGCCCATTTTGTTAAAGTAAGGAATCCGTTTTGAAATATAGGTAGTAAAAGTAAATACTCAAGTAAATTAGAGATTCGTGAAAAATCAACTTAAGTGGAGCAAGGGAGTACCTGCACTTCGTTACGTTTCCAACTCTTAAATAAGGGCACACGGTAGGGAGATGCGTCTTAAATTGACGTGCCTAACGGTTCGGAAGGGGCCAAAGCACCGCGCTCGTCATCAACAGGTCAAGTGCGCGTCAGATATGAACGTGACAGCTAATCAAGTGAGCTCGGCCTGTGCAAACAAATGTGAACTAAACAGTGAGTGTGGGCCGCGTGGTTTTTAAACGTGAACCGCGCACAGACACCCGCGAACGCCGCTGTCAGCTTCGACAGTGTGACAGGCAGTCGGCGACACAAATCGCTCGCTGGCCGACACCGTTTCCCTGCAAGGCTGCGTCCTAAAGGCGCATTTTAACCCCGGCGACGTCAGCTTACGGCGTGCTGTTTGAACGCGAAACATTGAGCTGACTGAATGTTTATCATATGCCCGCTCGGGGTCCGTCCAGTTCAGCCAAACCCGCGAGTCCCCATATCAACATAACACGCTCGCTCGTGCACTCCATAAAGTTGTTGACTGTTTATGTCAGAAACGTCCAACGTGACCACATCTCAGCACATGGACGCGTAAAGCGGCAGAGCCACGAGCGACTTGACAAGTGAACGCTCGGCAACCGAGGAAAACCATCGCGAATTCAGGCTGCGCCTTACCTTCAGTTCCGCACTCTCCGCCATCTTGTATTTCTGTGCGCAGGCGTGGTGAGGGAGCCCGGGGACGGGGACGCGCACGGCCGCTTCGTGAACGCGCACCCTGCCACTGCCTTTGGGTCACAAACTGCACACGACGAAAAAGCAGGTGTATGTTTTTCTTTCTAAATAGTTTTCGGTCGACATCATTAATGAATTCTGCTCATTATGATAATGGATTTATTGAGTAATGTTTTTTTTTTAAATTTAAATCCAGTAATCTATTCACTTTCATCCTTTTGCCGGTTGTTCAATACTTTCCCCACTCATGCAACAAGTTCATACTGTGTGCAGGAAAGAATAGAATGCAAATAATCCTACTTCTTCAGATTATTTTTTTTTTTAAAGTAACAATGTATGCTCAGTTGTATTCCAACATTAAATATAAATGCTGTATCATACTGTATCCTGTGCTATATCATACTGTATCCAATTATTGCATACAACTATAACATGGAAATCCCATGAATTATTAATTCTGGTTGACAGATACTAGAACGTGTGCATAAAACCGACTGAATTATTGCACTAGCGAAGATCATTTTCAATTACTGTACAGTAGTTTTCAAAAAATGCTTTCCTTATTGAGCCAGTAGATGGCGCCCAAAGTACACCAAATGACGAGCCCAAGTAAATGAGGACTAATGTCAGAAATCCCTTTTTCTCCCATTATGGCTTAACATTGTATTTGTATTCATTTAACATGGCTGCCCTTTAATGCGGCTTAATGCTTATACACAGCATAGACAAAACAAAATATTTGTTTTTGTGCTCTAATCTATTATCACACTATGCTTCATTCACAAAAGATTCTATAGAGCAAGAATAGGTTTTATTCTAATAGTATATACAGTATGTCTGCCATCTGTCGTATTGTTAATAGTAATAGATGGGACAGGTGTCTGTGACCAAACGTTTATACAAATTTATAAATAATCCCAGCAAATACAGTCACACAATGTCAGAAAGCTGTGACTGAATCTGGTTTAAATATTGGCCGTGTAAATGCATTAAGTGTCTGACTAACGAGATGAAAAATGAAAGGCACATTGGATGAATATAAATCAGTACAGTGCCGTGAAAAAGTATTGGCCCCATTCTCAAATCCTTATATGTTTGCATAGTTTCACCACTTTAATGTTTAAGCTCATCAAACAAATGTTAATATCAGACAGATACAGTATAACCCAAGTGCACTTGAAATGCTGTTTTTTAATGGTGGTTTCATTTAATAAGGAGAGGGGGCGGGGGGGGCTATTTAAAGTTACCTTGCCCTGTGTGAAAACGTAATTACCCCTCTAGTTAAATCATGAATTAATTGCGACTAATAACAATTTTTGGTTAATTTACACTAATCACACCCAAGCCTGATTACCTCCAGAGCTGTTCAGTCAAGAAATCACTTAAAAATAATCTGTCCCGACAAAATCAAGTCAGACAAAAGATCTAAAAAATCTGCAACAAAATGGCCCGATCCAAAGAAATTCCAGAACAGTTGAGAAATAAAATAATGACATTGATCAGTCTGGAAAGGGTCAGTGTTCATGACACAACAATAAGGAAGAGACTGAGCAAAAATGGCATCCATGGCAGACTTCCTAGGCCAAAACCACTGCTGACCAAAAGAACATAAAGGCCCATCTTACTTTTGCAAACAAATATCTGAATAATTCTGGGAGAATATTATATGAACTGACGAAATGAAAGTTGAGCTTTTTAGAAAGTGTCGTCAAACATGGTGGTGGTAGTGTAATGGTTTTGGGCTTGACTTGGCCAGACTTGAATCCGATTGAAATGCAGTGGCATGACTTTTAAAAGCCCGTTCATGCTCGAAAACCCTCAATTTTTGCTGAATTCAAACAATTCTGCAAGGAACAGTAGGGCAAAATATCTAGCTAATACTGTCAATTTCTAACATTAACACTCATACAATATCTACTATATGCTTGGGTTTAAACACACTGGAATAAAACCTAATTAGAGACAGCATGCAGACCTGATTGGTTATTTACAGTAGGTGATGCTTTTTTTTTTCTGTTTAATCATCAGCAGCATTATGACTAAGTACATATTGACATTTAATTATGATGTACAGTGGGACGACTGAGATTGAACACAATCCAGTCAGGATCCAGGCTCAAACGGTCCCCATCACAATGGACAAAGTTGAAGTAACATTTTAACATTCTTAGCCCTCAAGCAAGTATAAAAAAAAAAAAAAAAATACAATAAAAAATAACCCATGCACTGTAACCAGGCATGTGCGCAGACATTTTTTGGGGCAGGTGCTCAAGCCAAAAAAGGGTACCCATCAGCAAAATTATACATACAGTACAATTAAGGGGAAAAAAAAGCACTATGGATTATGTGTGACACGCCACCGCGGTCGTCACGTCACCATTGTCACCAAGTCCTCAGGTAAGTTGATCACCCCTGTCAAATTTTTAATGGACATACATTCCCCAAAAATACAACATGAAACCAGTCACATTTCAGTGTTGCGCGCTCGCAGCCAACCCTGAGCCGAACTCCGAGGCGGCTGCAGGTAAGCAGTATTTTAGAGAGGGGAAGTAAAATTCGACAACTGACATAACATGGTTGCACAAGTACACATGCTCTCTTATAAATTGGGATGTGGCTGTGTTCAGAATTAAGCAATCACATTCAAACTCATGTTAAATGGGAGTCGTCACACAACTGCCAACATTTAAGGTGCCTGTGATTTACCCCAAATAAGTCTCAGCAGTTCTCGTCGGCTTGTCCTAACATTTTTGTAATCACATTTTACAACGCAAGCCGTGGTCTGCTGAGAGCTTCCACAGCATCAGTGGGATCTCATTTTTTAAAGGGACTGACTGTATTAATCAGAAGAAGTGTACAAATATGTTTGTAGTATCATAATCATAATTATATAATAATAATAATAATAAGGCCTAAAATAAATGTCTGTCCTATATCAAAACACAGGGTGGAATTGATGACACAGAATGAAGAAAAAAATGGCTTCCAGCAAAAACATTCAGGGCAAAAGAGCAGATGCTGCAGCACCACTTGGGGTCTATGTGTGTAACATACAGAGGGAGCATTGCTGAAGCATTGTCAAGTTCACGCATCACACTTTATGACATTCTTAACAGTCATACAAGTACAATAATATCCATCTATTCATGTCAACAGACTTTGGTAAAGAGGTGAGGTTCATCCTGGACTGGTTGCTAACCATTCACATCCACATTCCCACCAACAGTCTTTAATTCTCCTAATATGTTATCGTTTTGGGGAATGTGGGAGGAACCTGCATTACTCGATATACTTTGCTCTATAAAGATAAAAAGTCACAAGCAGTTATGTCAGGTGACATTGCAGGACACTTAGAACACCTTAACACCTTATCCAGCAAGGCCCATCAATCTGATTGGCAGGTAAGAAATAGAATATATCACCACCATCAGCAGTTAGTTGTGGAAACGTCCAGTTGATTGGCATCACAAGTTAACTGTGACCAAAAACAGTTCATCCTTCAAAGAAGAGATCATAAAGTGTATTAGGTGTAAATGGCTGTAAGACTGAAAAGAAAAGAAAATATCCTTGATAGGGAATCTATGGACGCCATCTTGAGCAATATATTTTCATTGGTTTAGAATGTTTTTGTGGAGACCCTGTATAAACAGCACAGGTGTCACAGGTGGTGGTGGTGGTCGGAGGAGCCATTGGCAGCCACGCTTCCGTCAGACTGCACCAGAGCAGCTGGGGTCCTCGCAAGTAGCTCACCACCGGGGATGTGACTGTGGAGTGAATGAATAGTGCGGGAAAAAGTGCCTATATATCGTTTATTTATACAGATATGATATGAAACGTGCAGACGACACAAGGCAGTCACACGACCGTGCACGTAGCCATCGCGAGCCAATCAAAATGACTCATTTTGGGAAGAAAAAATAAATAAACAGCCGCCCGAGTGTGTTTAAAGACCAAAAAACAACAGCTTTGTCATGCAGCTCTTCAATTGTGACTGCCCAAACTTGGACATTTCAGCCCGCTTCTAACTTGAGAAAACACCTTGCAGTAAATTGCAGATGTTTCTATTGTTGTTTTGACAGTGGATATGGCAACTCTTTACTTGAGTAGTTTTTTTCATTGAGTACTTTCTTACTCAAGTAAATATTTGGATGACTATTTTTTACTTTTACTTGAGTCATATTACTCAAATGTAACAGTACTCTTACTTGAGTAGAATATTTGGGTGCTCTACCCACCTCTGGATACATGTAAACATGAAGAAAGCCTAAACACGGTCCATTGTTATCTTTGGTGACATCTTGTGTTTACAAAAAGTAGACTTTTAAAATTCCTACATGTGCTTTGAACCTGTCTTTCCTCATTCGCCTGAGCGAGGAGGAACCCGTTTTGCTGAATACGGAAGTAGGTCGCGGCTATACCGGATTTGAATGGCCCTCTGGGGGAAACCATAACTAGAGTGAGGCCCGGGACAAAAATGTGTTTTGACACCCCTGATATGCAGTAGAAGTGACCTGGGCGTGTTCTACGGTCATTGCGCTATTTCTCTTTGTCATGATGTCATTACGAGCACTCTTCTGTAATGTACAACAAAAAACGAGGGCCCCTGTTGCTTACATACTGCATCCATCCATCCATTTTCCGTACCCTGAACTGGTCGCCAGCTAGTCGCAGGGCACATATAGACAAACAACCATGCCAAACACCAAATCTTTTGCATGTTTTGAACTTCAAAATTCCTTTATTGTATTGTAAAACAGTCATCTTTATTGTAAATAACTTATTTTATTCATTATATATTTTTTTATATATAATTTCTCAGCCGATTAATCGGTTATCAGAATTCCATTCTGACAAATACTGGAGTTGGCATCGGCCTCCGAAAATCCATATCACTTAGACCCCCAAAAAACAACCAAAAAAAAACCAAAACAAATCAAAAGCATACTATATTTGGCACTCACTGAGCTGATGTCTTTTAAAGTCTTGTAAATCATGACATTAATGATCATACACTAAGTGGTTTTCAGTGGCTTTCTGGTTGGCACGCTTTAAACTCACCAAATGACATTATGGAGTTTTTCTGTTGGATAACAATAGTATAAAGCAGCCGTTTGATCGGTTCAAGACTTTTGAGAATGCATAAAGAATAGGCTTTGCTAAGGCAGGCGGTCACAATCACAGAAAATGAACATTCATTGTGTGTCAGTGACATTATGTCTCAGCATGAAGTATCCAGGGACTCGGAGCAGCGCAATCAATATCTATTAGGACTCCCTTTAGAAGAGTTAGATTTCACAATTCGATCAGCCCTCCCCTGACACCATGTCAAACATCATCAGTTGACTGCTCGCTGATGTTGGTGCCTAATGAAAGAGATCATGTTGAAGTCAAATATAATAAGAGGCAAATAGGCTCTTATTCTCTATGGTTCCAGTAGGTGTCAGACTCAGACCATTGGCAAAGAGGGGCATACATTCTTTTTTTTGTTTAAATGAAAAAAATTCATTTCTATAGACAAGGGCACACACACACACACACACACACACAATACATATATTTCATAATATATCTTTAGCATAACCCTTTTTGTAGAGATTACCTGGACAGTGCAAAGTGTATGAAGGCATCATGACACACGGTGAGAGAAAATCTTTTATTGCATGATCTCAAACATACATTATGATCTCAGCCACTGTTCAAGTAAGTGCTTCTTTTTCAACATAAACATCCTTCTTTTTCCCGATGTGACCATTTGGTATATAAAGGACGACAAAAGCAGAAATGTTGCCCATTTAAAGTGCTTTACAACACAAACGGTGGTACAAATAATCTGAAAGGGAAATCAAGATAACTATAGAACCGAAGTTATTTAAAACAAGCAATCAAAAGCTAAATAATGACATTGTTTTTAACTTATCACATTTATACATGCCATTGCACATTGTCACATGGTATATACTGTATAGTGCCTCCCCCCATTTTCAGAATAGTTGAATAGCAGGTGGCTTCTTGGTATGAGCTTTAACATTAAATCACCCAAGTCTCAACATAAAACAATGTTGAAATCAATCCTGCTTTCTCCGAGTCTCAGTCTGTTCACTCAATTGCGATTCACCAGTGTATCTACTGTATATAGTGGAAGTTTGTGTGAGTGAGTGAGTGAGTGAGTGAGTGAGTGAGTGAGTGTAAAGGGGTTGTGTTGGGGTTTAAGGAGGCAGCAGGGGGGGCTTAAAGGTGCAGGCTCCAGTACACTGGCGAGGGGTCAACATCTTGCAGGAGAAATGATGAAGGGCGTCGTGAGCTTCTAGGGAGGACGGGGCCATCAGTAAGAACATGTCCACTCATACTCGGTTTACTTGCTTACTTACATCCCCCCCCCCCCCCCCCCCCCAAATATTGACATTGATCTCCTTGCTTATTGGCGTGTATTCAAATTGCTATGGCCCAAATTACATTACCTTTTAGCATTGTCTAATGAACCTCTCTCTCTTTGTCCACAAAGTGGCCCATCAGGAATAGAATGAATAAAATAAGAAATAAGGGCTTGAGTACAAACATGCTTTTTGCCCTCATGATATTTACACTGACCCCTTCTGTGTACTTAAACAAGTGTAACACGAAGCCAATCCTTTAGTTGCTGTCTAGTGCATGTAACTGATACAGCACTACATAATGGGCTGTCTATTCAATTTTCCAGAGTATGATTTTGGAGAAAATAACCTAGGCAAACAAAACAATGTGGTGTCAATTTCACTTTTTGCTTTGGATATCTATTCATCTCATCCACCGCAGCAGAAAAATATGCTCGGGGTTGGAAATACAAATAACGGACACATGCAGTTAGGTCCAGAAGTATTGGGAGAGTGACAAAATATTCGTGATGTGGGTCTTTTTTCATCTATTTTCAGGACTTAAATAGATGGGGACAATTGATGTCATGTGAATATAAACACAGCTTTTAATGCTTGGATGAAAATTGTTATCATACTTTGGTCCAAATACTTTTGCAAAATCATTTCGAAATGCTATTTTCATGAAACCTCTTAAAGTTAACACCCTGCAAAAAAAAAAAAAAGTACTTAATTTGATCATGTCGCCACATGTGTTGCATATGATTAAAACGTGGTAAACTGATGCAACTTTCTGCTTTTCTCCCTGAGAATAATAAAATAATGAGTCAGTTCAACTGTTTTTAATCATGGAGGTACATGTTCAAAATAAGTACATTCAAATGACGTTTTTTTTTTTGAGTGCATGTCCATCACATGAGGATTGTTTTAACCAAAACCCATTGTGGTAAGTGTACAAAAGTCCTAAAAGCAATGCCACTGTCCAAATACTTCTACCGAATTGTCAATACTTCGATATATACAAGTGCCACTTGTATCTATTCATTTTTACTACAGTCTCAAAAATATGACTCCAATTTGTTTTCCATTCAATTAAAGAGCACTCATCTAATTCTGCTTTCAAGTTGTGTCCTTTCGACACCTAAAGCGAGGAAACACCAACCTCGAACAATCTGCAGCTGCTGGACCATTTCCTCTCTGTAGGAGAGCTCACGCTTCATTTGATCCTGGAAATTATCTGAGGAATACCAGATATTGCGGAACTTTAAGACTCACTCATTCCCTCCTTTTGAATGACAAAGTGTGCCTTCAAAGACATCCAATTGAGTGAGGGGAAAAACTGGATCTAAAGGCGTTGCTCTGCTTTGAGCAACCGCACTCCTCCTACCTTTCAAATGTTGAAATTCTCTCTCCAGCTTTTTCCTGAGCTCCATCTGCTCCACGAGCTGCTTTTGCAACTCCTCTGTCAAAACAAACAATACAGCAATATCAGCTATTTAAAAAAAAATAATACAGAAATACAAAAACCATAAAATGAATACACCCACTGGACACTTTATTGGGCACACCTGCACATTCCAACCAGTACAAAAGCAGTTACAAATGCGTCTGGACGCATAATGCTTGTTTTTTTCAATGGCACTGGATTAATTTCACGATATAATTGCACGGCATCATACTACACCGGCTGTGTCTAATATTTTGACTGTCCTGTGGAGCTCCATAAAGTAACATCAGTAATGGTGTCGAGTTACCGAAACCACAACATACACGCGTAGTATTGTTGAATACCTTTTAGTGTTCATCGAAATTCCACATGATCGTTGTAAAGTCTGAGTGGATGTCATTAGAATGTGCAGGTGTACCTCCGAATACAAGAAAAATAGGCATTATGCCTTCCATTTTTTTCCCCCTCCAATCTCTCTTATGGAACTTGTGCACTTGAATATGGGAGCACAGCGAAGCTCGGCATCAGGTGCATTTACAACAACAATCGTCGGCCGTGTGTGTGTGTGTGTGTGTGTGTGCCACATGATTGTCGCACAGGCAGCGCCCCCCGGGCTACACGAGGCCATGATATTTGGGTCTGGAGGTTTTTCCAAGCGTTCAAAAAATAATTAGCTGCCACGCCTCGGGCTAATGGCGCTGTTCGTTCAAATATTAATAGCCTCTAAACGATTTCCTCTTACAATAATAAGTCCAAACGACCATGTCTTGTGATTTAGTGCGCAGCACCCATGGGAACGGTTGGAGGATCGGAAGATGCAAATTCGCATGTGAAATGTGGCACAGCGTGGCAGATGCGCGCATTTCAAGGGTTCATAAATGAAGTCAGCGACGCGGTTATACGAGCAACATTTTCATTTCGCCTTTTCGTTCCGATATGGATTTGCGATTTTTGGATGGAGCACTTCAATATTGGGAAGTCATGAACCAGTCTTCATTTTGAGGAATTGAGATTTTCAAAACCTTTTACCTTTTGCCATGTTCTCCAAATTTCGCTCCCGCACGCTGATGTCAATGCGTAAAGCTCCATCGGCTGTAAAATAATCATCATCATAATAAAATAAATAAATGAAAAAATAATAAACAAAAAAAATATATATATATATATGAATAATAATAACAAGAAGAAGAGTCATTATAAAACAGCAGATTGCGCATGTAAATACAAATGTTAAAAAATACTAAATACAGACTCACTAGAGGATATATTCCTATATGAACATTTTATTTAATTATTATTATTATTTTTTTCTTTTGCTGTTATCTTCCGTTGACCTAACCATGAAACAATGTATTCAAGTGCTGGATCGGGTTTTGAAAAGGGACGAAGGAAAAAGCTTGATATGCACGAAGCACGCGCACGGTAAATGACCCAAATAATTACCGTTTGATCTGCAGGGGCTGCTCGACGACTCGCAAGTCTCGTTCGCGTGCACTTGGCAGTCCTCTTCGTGCTCGTACACCTGCAAAGTGGTGCGGACATGTTCAAAAACACACACTTCCACTTCGCACGACCAAGGCCTTGATTCTGCAGAGGCTTGGCACCCAACGAGGAACCCGTGGATCCGTTCAAATTGTGCATGGGTGTGATCAAATCAACTAGAATTCCAAAAAGAGATGTCATATAGACTAATAATCTGGGTGAAATGTATTTATTCAAACTATAGTTAACAGTAATTTTTGTTTTTTTTTTTCGAACTTGAGGGTTTGAATATCCGTGCAAAAATAGGAAGAAGTGGGTTAATTGTGAATTGGGCATCTTACGTGGCGAAGAGGCGAGCCGTCCCTGGTGAGCCTGCCCTCCTCTGAGGAGTCCTCCGGTGACGGCGCAGGCTTCTCCTGGCTCTCTTCGGCCGCCTCGGGCCCGGGAGACTCTCGGGGGTCGCCTCTTGACGAGATCCGGATGGGCTCGTCGTCGTCTTCCCCCCTGCTGGACTCCACGTCCACGTCCACGTCGGGGTCGTCGTCGTCGTGGTCGTCGTCGTCCGGGGACACGGACCTAAAGCTGGAGGTCTCGCTGACAAAGTCCGGGGAGAGGTAGCCGGGCCGCACACTGAAGCCGTCCCGGGCCCCGTACAACTTGGCGATGGTCTCCGCGTCTTTGAGCACAGGTTTGAAGGCGGAGATGTAGCCGATTTTCCGGTGCTGCGGCGTCTCGTCCCCGGGCCCGTCACGCTCGTTCCTGCAGTTGCTGGACGAAGTGGGACAGGGCTGGCCGGCAGCCTGCTGCTGCTGCTGGCCGTCTTTCGCACTCCTTTCGCTTTGGTCCGATAGGTCGAGGTCGGCCTGGCGGAGCCCGGGCGGGGAGGCCGGGTAGGGCGGCACGGGGAGGCCGCTCGCCGCCGGCCAAAACACGGGGAAAGCGGGGTAAATGGCCTCCTTGGTCGCGGGCCAAAACACAGCCGGGACGGGGTTGGTTTTGGTCGCCTCCGGCGCGCCGTCGCTCTTTTTCGGACACAAGCCGTAGCCGGCGAAACCGTACGGGTGGTGCGGCAAGAAGGGTGGCGGGATTTTGGGGAGCACGGCAAAGTTTTTACTCGGCACCGGGATGAGCGGGTAGCTCCTCGCGCTGCTCGCCAAAGCGACGTTCGGGCTCGCGTGCACTTCGTCGTCGCAGCGCAAAGTTTTCCGCGGAAGTTCCGGGGAGGCGCTGCGGCCGAGCGCGGACGAGGCTTGCGCCTCGCGGGACGAGCGCTCCCTCGAGCTCCCCGCCGGAAGCGTCCTCTTTCGGCTGCCCCCGTTGAACATGGCTTTGACGTCCTCCCACGCGTGGTTGACGTCGTCCGACGGCTTCTTCTCCGTCAGCTTCAGGTGGCGCCGCCACGAGTTGAAGTTGGCCGCGTCCGGCTGCAGGTACTTGGAGTCCGGCGTGCGGTGCGAGTGGAAAATGAATTTATTGGGCGAGAAATACATGCTGCAAAAGGTGCACTTGATGCACTTGGCGCGGGAGCTGTTGTATCGGGCCGGGATGAAGCTGCCCCGGCAGCCCCACGCACATTCGTGGGACACGTCGAAGGCGAAATTGTCGGGCAGCTTCGGGGGGCTGTGCGCCCCCAGGAAGGACTTGCAGAGCCGCTCGGCCTCGCGCTTGGTGATCATGCCGCAGCGTCTGGACGAGATGGGCATGGCGCCGGCGCGTCGCAGGAGCTCCAGCTGGACGGGCGTGCACTGCACGCAGGTGATGCCCAGTGCCACCCTGCGGTTGTGGATCTCGTTGTAGCTGTAGTTCTTCAGCAGGGTGTTGGAGATCTGGGCCAGGCACAGCCTTTCCCTCGCGTCTATGAGCAGAGAAACGATGGGCACCCCGTACAGGGAGGTCTCGCTGACTTGGTTGGGTTTGAGGGCGTCCCGTTTCGGACTCGGAGCGGAGCCGGCTTCTCCGAGCTGTCCGGGTATCGACTCCATCCCTGGAAGCCTGTCATCACATGGAAAACTGGACAATCATGCCGGGTCGTCAATAGAAAGGACACAGGCGTACAATTGCTGCCGCTGCCGCTGCCGCTGCTGCTGCTGTCGTCTTGACTTCCATTCAAACGCGAACGCAATGGATTCGCTTCACGTGGCTGAATTCCCTGCGTAACGGCCCTCCCGTGCCGTCGCGCTGCTCCTCTTATCTTCCAATCGGCTCAGCACTTCCGAGCCGACGACTTAAAGAGCCGCATAAGACCTTCGGAGGCAGATGAGGACAGAAGGAAAAGGCAGCCTGAGCCGCGCCAATGCGCTTAGCGGGGAGGAAAAGAACACGTGTAAGCTCCTTTGCTGGTAATTACACAGATCCAACCGCGCGTCTTCGCATTGTTAATAAAAGACCAGCCCCTGTATATATAATTAAAGCATCAGCGCGGATTAGCCTTCGACTGGGCACGAAGCGGGTCCGCCCCGCCTTCACCCGCACGTATTTACTCTTTGCGCGGGCCTAGAAAGCGCCAGGGAAAGCCCCCCCACCCGCGGTGCTCAACGTGCCCGAAAAAGGACGTCAACAGATTCCCAAATGCGGATGAAGCATGCAAAATAAAATAAAATAAATAATCATAATAAAACAATAACCACATGAAGAAACAAACAAACAATTGCCACTCTTACCTTTCTGCTTCAAAAAGGCGACAGCACCCCCAAAACGGTCGTTTAAAAAAAAAAAAAAAAAAAAAAAACAACCCCAAAAAAGTGAATGCGAGTGTACAAAAGTGCTGGGTGGCTTTATTTGACTTTATGTGCGCACATGCCGCAGCAGACAAGGTGCCTCCATCCTGTTGGGCAGCAGGGAGGTGAATGGCGGCTGGACACGCAACACATGGCACCTCTCTCTTTTCTCTCCCCCTCTCTCTCTCTCTCTCTCTCTCTCTCTCCCACCTTCTTCCCTTTCGGTGGCGATGAGCCACACGACCCCGGTTTGGATCATTGTGCGGCGATGGCGCGCCACAGGATCGCGCGAGTCACAATCATTAGAGGCCAAAGCTGCACCGACATTTATATCGGGGCCCCTTAGATTAAATGTGTGCGTACAGGGGGGGGGGGGGGGGGGGGGGGAGTCTTTCTAAGCAAATTACCCGAACAGCAATCCTAAAAAATGAAATCCAGCAAATCTATTTTTTTATTTTTATTTTTTTAAAGTGAACCTGTCCCATTCAATCAGATGCAAAATATCCCTTTTTTCAAATCAACCTACTGAGCCAGATTGGTTTATTAAATTGAAATGGAAATCGGTTTACTTCGTGAAATCGACAGCGATCACTACCAAAAAAAAATATATATATATATATATATATGAGCATCCAAATGAGCGGGGGCCTCGCAGACAGGCGTTGGATTGTTGAAACAAACCTCGGACGTGAAATATTCATGCGCGCACGCGTGGTTTGACGTCGGAGCCACCGGTTTAGGGTTACTTTACGCATGCAGCGCGGAGGGAGTGGAGACATTTTTACTCACCTGTCGGAACGATATAAGCGCAGGCTACAACATTTTCTTTTACATCAGCTTATTTGGAAACCCATTCAGCTGGTTACGATCAGTTTTGCATTGAACCCGATTTGGAAAATGTTTTTTTCAATATATATATTTTTTTAGCTTTGATTCCTTTTATTGCTTGATTGATTGATTGATTTTGGTCCCATTTAATGGTGCAATGGCTTTCCTGAAATTCGAAACACACGCCGAGCTCAGCAGCAGTATCGTTTTTCCTCTCCAGATACAACTTGCATAAATAGATCTGCGTTATTTGGAGAGCCCATCTCACATTGGAAGCGTTTATTAAAGCCAATGGAACACGTAGTGGCCATTTCGGTATTTTTGACATTCACATTTCTCTCTTTTTATTTTGAACAGATGACGTAGAGTCAATAATCCCTATTGTTTCATTCTAAGTAAACATACTAGAGTGAAAAAGAGAAACCAGACGGGGCAGCGCTAATGTTTTATAATGAACAGTTGTATGAGCACCTTATAAAAATCCCATTTTAGAGGGCAATCAATCCTCCTCTTGGACGAAAGGGCCTATTGATCCCGCTCTGCTCCTGCTCAGCCTCTTTTCCTTTTGTTTCCAGTGAAAAGAGCATTTCGATTGCACTTTTCTTTTTTTTTTTTTTTTGAAACTGTGGGCAAAGATTCCGCCGAGAGCCAAAATTAAACGGTGACATTTTAATTACAGGGCATTGATAAAGGGATGTGGCTAATGGCAGGACGCGGGACACCCACTCATTGTGCCGCCTGACGCGCTAATCAAGTCGGACTGACGCGAAGGGAAAAGAGGAAAAGAGGGAGAGGTGGGAAAAGGTCACCGTCCCATTCAAAGGGGATCGCTGGGAATTTGGGAATATAGAGCCAAATGAAGACGCATCTCCAAACAATGCGCGCTCAATATCAGCAGATGAGATCATGCGGCGCATCCACATTGTCGGTGGCGCGCGCTTAGCGCTATAGGTCACTTGAAGCCGACCCATAGATCATCTGTTGAGGCCAATTACGCGTGGCAGACGGAGTCATTTGCAGTTGACTGAAATCACACCACGTGGTCGACACACGACCACTTGTCAGAGGGAAGCGCACCGGTCACCATTTATGGCAGTGGACATTCAAACGAGACTTGAAGAACTTGGAGCCTACGCCGTACTTGCATGATGTACCGTCAAGCACGACGCCTCTGCAAAGGACTGGTCACATTGGACGGACAGAGAAATTGCTATGATGAAAAAAAAAAAAACAACAACAACAGTGGTAGCAAACCTGTGGCTCGGGGGCCAGTAATGGTCCACATGAGCATTTGATCAGGCCCACCGTGCAATTCTAAAAACAAATCAAAGGTCAGGAACAGTTAAGAAAACACGTTTAACCATCAAACACCCCCAATCCATAAACATTTGTTCTATTGTTGCATCATTTTTGTGAATACATTTACTGAACGGACTTCATTAAAAAAAAAAAAAAAAGAAAATGGCCCTTGCAAGGAAAAAGGTTCCCAACCTCTGGTGTGAAGTGTCACATAGAGGTAGTGAGATCTCCCTTCACACAAGTAGGCCTAATAGCTGGGTGTTGCATATCTTAAACCAAAATGAGATTTTGTCCAAATTCATAATTGCGTCGCAGTTTGCCATGAGGCGGGATTGTCTAACACATTTACAATTATCAGAAACTTTATTAAATACATTTTAATGCGACACGTACCACTCTAATACAGAATTAAGCCTCACAGCTCAGATGAGACTCATTATCACTCAAGAAATACACATTTGTCTGCACATTGAAACAAATCTACGTGAAAAATCATCTTCCGAAAAAGTACAAACACATTTTTCTATTGAAATCTCATGCTTGACTTTTTTTTTTTTTGCTTTATATCCAACTGACCAATAAAAGCGGGGAGAAAAAAGGTGGAGCTTTGTTAGTTAGCAATACCATAAAGATTCTAATGGTAAAAATATCCATTCCTGCATTAGCACCTTTCCATGCCAACTATTTTGTATAGCGCTTTAAAAACAGCAACCACCAGTGTTGTACCTGAACGGGTTCAATGAACAAAAGTTCATGAACCGGTTCATATTTTTGGCAAACGTGAACGGAACCTAGTCCATTCATGCCTGATGAACGTTATCGAGAACACGCTCATTCTGGGGATCTGTGAACGGTTTTCGAACCAAATTTCATTTTCATTGAAGAGAGCCAGGTTTTGTGAGGGACGGCTGAACACACTACATACAAACCTTCGTATGTTGGGCTAAAAAAGCCATATTTGGCAAACCCATTCATGTTTACATCGCAATTTGCGCGAGGTGCATTCAGTGAGACTGCGTAAATGGGAGCGAACGTCTTCTTTGGTACATAATTGTAAAAATTGATCACTAGGAAAATTATTTGTAGAAGAATGCTCTGGTTAAAACACTGTATGACCACACTGTCATAATAAGGAATTTCTTATTATTATTTTATGATAAGAATAGATACACATTTTTGTTAATATAGTCAGGTAGAGCTGCGAGAAATGCAGTTATCATTGCCTGTTCACCATCGTTCCTGTCATACTGTGTTGTTTTTTTGAGTGTTTGTACATGAAGGACAAAAGCCCAGTTTTTGTTTTATTTCCTCATTTAAAAGAAAGACCATTTAAGCAGCAACTTTTTTTTTGAGGTTGTAGGGTGAAAGCTGCAGCTGGCGACACGTGTGGACTGAATGGGTGGCAACAATGGGGAAATGAAATGCCAGAATTTTGAGGGTAAAACGAAAACAAACAAACAAAAAAGAACTATGAAGTAGTTCTTCGAACAGTGAACTTAGTTCAAAATTTGGACAAATAAAATAAAACAAATAAAAACAGTTTCTATGATTGTTGAATTTTAAAAAATGCATCCTTTTTCAAGATTCTCACCAATCTCATGTCATGCACCACACTTCTATGAAATCTTGCGAATAAAAAAAATACCAAAAATAAATCCATCCTATTTGGAATGCCAAAATGAATGCTGTGAAAATGGTTCATTATTATAAACTGACAAAGTACTGGCTATTGTTAGAATATTTAAATTCTGCTCATACTTGTACGACAGTTAATACTGTAGTGTTAAAATGTAATGCAAAACATGTTTTGTGGCAGGATATTCTTCGGAGCCCCTACCAGTGCAATACATCATGCTGGGGAACAGTTCAAATGTACATTTTTGAAGGCTTTCCCATTAAAATTGTCTTGGGGGGGGGAACAAAGTTGTACTTGTATAATCATTTTTGATTTAGTGAGTTTCAATGTGCAAGTACAAAAGCTATTAAAACAAAACCTTCACAACCTTGTTGAGGAATGCCACCTTCAAATTCAAACAACAAAACTAAAAAAACAAACAAAGAAATGTTGCATTCCCAATAGTTGATGTCCAACTAATCAGTCTTTTTTTGTCTGGTTCAAACTGGAGCCCAAGTCGGCGACACACAGCAGGGGACCTGAGTCAGACTTGTTTTTCTTAAATAATGAAATAAACACAGCACAGAAAGTAAGGACGTTGGTGTGTGGGGTTGAGGGCATTGCACCCTCTACACCTCGAAATTCTGGAGGTAGTCTCTCGTAAACCCCACCCTGTGGGGGGGGGGGGGGGGGGGGGGGGGGTGAGCATGGTAATCTTGGAGGATGGAGTTTGGTCCCAGACTGTGGTGATATGGGATTGCCACCGGTTGCAGAATCTCATCTCGATATCTCTCTGCGCTGAGGTTACCTCAGAATTACCACACAAAAACACAGTCTGTTCCAGATTGTAATATAACCAAAGTAAACATAAAATGGTGATTACATACATTAAGGGAACACCAAAAAAAAAAAGTATTTATATACCTGGCCCTGTGTGAAAAAGTAATTCCTGCTAAATTAAACATTTTTTTTTTTTCAATTTCAATCAAGAGGTCACGAACTAACAACTCTTCTCCTTCAGGATTTTCTGGTAAAGAGCAGAATTCATGGCGTCATCAATCACCGTACGTTTTCCAGGTTATTAGGAATTAAAAAAAACTCGACCACCACCATGTTAGACTGCTGGTATGATGTTCTTTTTCTGAAATGCTGGTACATTTTCGCCAGATGTAACACACATTCCAGAAAGTTCAACTGTCGTCTTGTCAGTCCACAGAATATTCTCCCAAAGATCTTGGGAATCATTCAGGTGGTGTTTTTTTTTTTGTGCAAAAGTAAGATGAGCATTTACGTTCTACTTGGTTAGCAGCAGTTTTTGCCTTGGAACTCCATAATGGATGACATTTTTGCCTCCTCATTATTGAGTCATGAACACTGACCTGAACTGAGGCATGGGTGGCCTGTAGTTCTTTAGATGTTGTCTTGGGTTCCTTTGTGATCTGGATGAGTTGTTGTGCTCTTTGGCTAATTTTTGTAGGCCGGCCACTCCTGGGAAGGTTTAACACTGTTGCGTGTTTTCTCGATTTGTGGATAATGGCTCTCATTGTGGTTTGCTGGAGTCATAACGCTTTAGAAATGGCTTCGTAAACCTTTCCAGACTGATAGATGTCAATTACCGTATTTTTCACGCCCATATGGCGCACCGCATTAAAAGGCGCAGTCTCAATTACGGGGTCTATTTCTCTATATAACACATACATAAGGCGCACCGTATTATTGGGCGCAGGCATGGTAAAACATACGCTAGCTTAAAACATACGGTAGCATGCATGCACGCTAAAACAATGTTTTTAAAAAGGCAGCGGGAGCCCAACTGAGTTCGGTTGTACTTTATTGAAGTATTTAACAATGGACTCACGCTATTTTTTTTTCATTCACAAATCCATCAAAGTCCTCATCTTCTGTATCCGAAATGAACAGCTGTTCTCAAGTTCGCCATCACACACGCCGGGTTCCCTCTCGTACTCGTCGGAGTCAGTCTCGTTGCCGTGCGGCTCCTCAGAAATGATGCCGGCTTTTACAGTGCAAGCAGACACGTTAGCCCAAGCCTCCACAATCCATTCACACATGGTGGCGTAACTCGCCTGGCGTTGCCTCCCAGTCTTAGTAAAGCTGTGTGAACCCGGTGCACACACAAGGCGCGCCGCATTATAAGGCGCCCCCGTCCATTTTGGATCAAATTTAAGCCAACCGTTCTGCTGCACATCTCATAAATGCATGCGCCTTACAAACGTGGCCCTATTTAAAAGACAAACAGGCTTTCCAAAGATATAACATTTATTACCAAGAAGCATTGTTAAAACAAAAAAAAAATTATCTACCAAACACTAATGTCCTTACTTTTTGTGCTATGTTTTAAGAAAAAGATAGACACGTTAAAAGAAAGGAATTTGTCCTTCTCCATGCTGAGGAATTTGATTAAAAAATTATAATACATGTGAATGAGCAATGAGGGACTCCATGTGGGCGGTGTGCGTCAGGGTCTTGGAGCGCCACCATGGTACACGCGGCTGCGAAATAACACAGAGGAATTCCGACAGCTACTTGAATAAATAACACTGCACAAGGTCTATGGTGACAAGGCAACGCTTTGCTAGCAGTAAGTAAAACAAAGGTGAAGTTTGAAAAGCCTAAAAAGAAAACGATGACATTTGTTAATTGAATGTGGTGGCGGTGACACAATGAATTAGTGAACTCGATTTGCTTGAAAATATAACTTTTGAAGGTATTTGTAAGAATAACAGCAAACCTAGCCATGAACCATTTGTCTTTTCTAATTAAGCTTCTATAAGGTCATGGTGTTAAAGCGACAACTGAATAACTGCTTAATTGGTGCCATTTGACAGAATAAGGCCAGTTTAGTTTTTTCTGGGTACTCAGAAGATGAATATGAGACAAGTGATAAACATTTCAGCTTGCATTTCTGGATATGATATACAACTTTGGAGATAACATTGTTTGAAACAAAAACATTTTTTGGCTGAGCAAAAGTATTGGTCCAGATGACTTAAAATAGACCAGTGGGAATAAGACCTGATATTTGCCACTGACATCACCAAGGTTTAAGACTGTTCTTTTGTGACGCTTTTACTGCGGCCTAATTGCTTTTCTTCAACTCCCTTCACATTTCTTTTGAAACTCCATTCTTCTTTAGCACGTAAAATAAACACTATTTATAAATATTTAATGAAATTTACGAGGGATCAATCGGGAAAACACACAGAGGGGTCTAACTACAAAAGGAAAGTAACACTAATGGTAACCGAAAAGGGTAGATAGGACATTGTGTGTTGCTGGACTAAAAATGAGCGTGCATAGGTTGCAGCGTGTTGAGCTAGTACAATGTTGGAACTAGTGTGAAGCTGGCACTTTCCCCACTAATTTTGCACATTCTGGCAACGATCGTTGTGCTATTCACAACCGTAGACCAGCTGGTCTTTGGGGATGGTCTTTGTCCTCGCATTTCAGAAGGAAAACGAAGCAGGTTTGGTTGAAGATGACGCCCCAAAAAATAAAACAAAAAGAGGTGCCAAAAGAAAGTTGTTGTCCCGTCGGGGTGCGCGCGTAACTTTTCCGCTGATTGAACTGATTGAAGGGCTCCGTTCTTGCTCTCAACTGCGTGCGTGACTGGCACGTAATGCCGGTAGTTGCTTACTGAGGCTCCGCCAACAGAACAGCAGAGAAGCAGGACGAGAGAGAGAGTGAGAGAGCGAGCGAGGCGATAATCAAAGGTTAAAGACCCAGGAGGCGTGTCCAAGAGACTGGGGAAACCGGAGAAGACCACGCTCATCGACTCGAACCCTGGTCTATAATCTAGACATAAAAACGGTGTCAAAATCATATATTCATATAAAATATTCCCAACTTTGTACTCCTACTCATAGATCAAGCATATAGAATGATTGTTCAAACTTTAGACTTGGCAAATCAACTGCTCATGGTTCAATTCAACACCTCATACTGTTCGGCTTCAAATCAAGACGAACAGCTCTTAAAGTCTTGTAGCTGGACCTGCCAACCGGGTCAGAGTCACTACACATGCATCATATTGAACAATACTAATACAGAGGAACCTCAGTTTACGACCAGTCTTTTAAAAGAAAAATTACCTTGGGTTACACACTATTTTGGGTTTACAGTCAGTCTTGGCGTAGCTAGCCTCTTTGTAATTTTTCTTGCGCCACAAACATCATTGTCTCAGTGCTTCAGGTATTAGTTTTGTCCGACAATGCAACGCAAAAGCTGAGCTGCACTGTGGGAGGTGGTGGCTATTCAGGGCAAAACCCGAAAAAGGCTTAGACACAGCACAGCGATTTGCTCGCGAACCCGCTTTTCATCACCGTGACTTGACCAAAGTTACTGTAGCAGACAGATACAGTGGACCGAATAATCATTTGATCCCTCACGGATTTTGTAAGTTTACCCACTAACAAAGACATGGTCTATAATATTAATGGTGGGTGTATTTGAACAGGGAGAGAAAGAATCAAATCAAATCTAGAAAATCACAAAAGATTCAAATTATTTTGGAATTCCTTGAGGGAAATAAGTATATGATCCTCTATGAAAACATTACTTGGTGGAGAACCCCTTGATGGTCAGGCGTTTCTCGTAGCTAATCACCAGGTTTGCACACATCTGGGGAGGGATTTCGGACCACTCCTCTTTGCGGATCTTCTCCAAATCCTTAAGGTTTCGAGGCTGTGCCTTGGCAACTCTCCGTTTCAGTTCCCTCCACAGATTTTCTATGGGATTTAGATCTGGAGACTGGCTGGGTCACTCCATGACGTTAATGTGCTCCTTCTTTAGCCACTCTTTCATTTCCTTGGCTGTTGGCTTTGGGTCATCGTCGTGCTGGAAGCCCCATCCATGACCCATTTGAGTTTTTCTGACTGAGAGGAGGAGTCACCCAGGATTTCACGGTACAAGGCTCCATCCGTATTTCCCTCAATGCAGTGAAGTTGACCTGTCCCCTTTAGAAATTTTCATGTCAATAGCAGCTCTGGAAATATATTTGAGAAAAACGGTGACGTGTTAAATACTTATTTCAGCCGCTCTGTGTGTGCGTGCGTATATATATATATATATATATATATATATATATACACCATATGACCATTAAGGGATAATTTCATAAAAATTTTTTTTTCAAGTTTATAGAATTTTTTGAATTAATAAAAATAAGAGTATTTGAAGTTGTTTTGACAGTTTTCAACTCCCCTGCTTTACTAGTGTTCGATATATTTCCCGTGGTATCGCTTCAGTAAGGGCACCGAGCCACTTCTTGCAGGTATAGTATCGAAGTCAGAATTTGGGTATTGCGACACCACTACTAGCACAGTGTGTTTGAATATGTGCAAGGTGTCATGAAATCTCAAGACTATCAAGGTGTTATAGAGAGAAATGTGCGTCCCAGTGTCAGAAAGCTTGTTTTCAGTCGCGGGTCATTCGTCTTGCAACAGGATAATGACCAAAAACACACAGCTAAAACAAGATTTTCTGAAGTGGAACCTTCGACGTATTATGAGCCCTGATCTAAATCCTATTGAACATCTGTGGAAGGAGCTGAAGTATACAGTCTGGAGAACGCACCCCCTCAAACCTGAGACAACTCATCAAGAGTGGGTTAAAATACCTGGTGAAAGGTGCAGAAGCCTCATTACAAAAATCGTTTGATTCCAGCGATGGGCTCCAAAAGGTTGCGCAACAAAATATGAAGCTAGGGTTGCCATCATTTTTTGCTGTTTCATGAGTTTGTTTTTAAAACAAAATCAGTCGAACCACAATTCAAAAGCAATGTCTGACTTTTATTGGTTGATTTGATTACATTTTCGAGTTATTTCTGCGACCGCTGTGGGATATGAACTCAATCTACTACTTTATGACATTTGTAGATCAAAAACCTCATCTCAGGTTAATGAAGAAATGAATAACTAAAAGGCTGCCTTTTATTAAAGGTTGACTCGGGATTAATTACAAAATGCAAATTAAAGGTGAATTTATGCCAGCAAGGTGCTTAAAGGTTTGGGTGACTCATTACCAAGACAACGTAATGTCAACTTATGAATGAAGACATTCCCCCTAAATGTGTTTGACATCTTTTAATATCATTTAAAAAAAAACAAAAAAAACAGAGGAACTTTTTATTGTTTTCAAAGACCCATTTACAACCCATAGCATGGTTCATTCTTTTGATAAGGGTTGAATATCACCATATTTTTTTTTTTTTTCAGGTAAATAGGAACCTTATTAATGACAATAATGCTTACTTGCTTCTATGAACTCATTGGCTGGCGGTACAACACAAGATCCCTCACTCTGAGAATGGTTATTACGGTTACGGTTTTGTGTGTCAAATCTGTTTATACGCAACTATTAGCCACTTACCTTTTCCTCTGTCTCCCATTCATGTTAGATTGTAATACAAATAACAGTTCAAATCAAACTGTAATTCTACTCTCACAGCCGGGTTGTTTGCTTTGATTGGCAAAAGACACAAGTACGTTTTAATTGATGCTATTACAAAACTGAGACATTTAAATCTCTGATGATGCACAAAACATCTGAGTGCAGAGTAAAACAATCAAACTGTGGGACATCGTTTTTAAACATTAGGACCACTTTTCTAATACTGGAATGTTGCTCTAACAGCAGAGATCTCACATTCAATACCGCACAGAATGAATATTTTTAGGGGAAAACATTTTGCCAAATGTCAGCCATTGTTTCAACTTTTTCCTTTAGTTATGCAGGACAAGCGTTTCAGTAGACTTCAGTCAGAACTCAAACTCGAGACAGAACCTTTGACATTTTAAACCAACTGCAGTAAATGAGAAACTCCAACTATGTGCCACAGATCCACACCTCTTACCTCATCTTCATGGCAGCGAAGGCATCTTGAATACATTCAAATATAAAAAAAATGTTTGCTGATGAAAAATCAAAATCAGTTTTACTTGAAGTATTGTACACTGCATTCATGTCCTCGACGAACAATATGCATGATCAATTTCCAACTTTATTTCTAGATAGTGGATGATGCATCACAGGAGG
The DNA here is from genome assembly GCF_024500385.1 of Phyllopteryx taeniolatus. NCBI lineage: Eukaryota > Metazoa > Chordata > Actinopteri > Syngnathiformes > Syngnathidae > Phyllopteryx > Phyllopteryx taeniolatus. The sequence continues at coordinate 10,746,013 of NC_084503.1, read as the reverse complement.
TCAAAACAGTCTCTTGAACGAAACAATGGATGGTTTGTAAGGGAGGGGAATGTTGTTGTTTTTTTTTTAATTCAGGCCTGCATGTGTTCAGCAAAAGCAAAAAGCAAAGCAGCTGCAGAGATTGGCCTTTCATTTTCAGTATTTCTTTTAATGGTATATTATTTCTAGCAAGTCTTTGTATATTTTAAGAATACGTAGAAGCTGGTCAAACAAAAGCAAACCCTGTATTTTAACACTGAGTACGGCTTTCTCTGAAATTGAGGCTCGAGATCAGGATCGGAGCAGTAGAAGATTGCCAAGTTTCTACTGCGCCGACGATTGTCAGAGTAAAAATCTATTTATTGATTGTCAAGCAAGAATTTCTCTCTTTCTATTCCTGGCAAAGGGGATCTGGATTTGTACTGCTGTGACAAATTCAAGTCTGTTGAGTTGTTACAGGTAAATACTGTAGGTTCTATACTTTGGAAGTTTCTCCCGAGGAGGTTGCAAATTTCCAACTTGGGTCAAGAGCTGAAAAAGTTGAGCAAACTGATTTCTATCTCCAACAAGGACACCCGTGGGCTGATATTCTTCTAAAGCTATTTTTATATTGGTATAATTTTCCAGGAAATATTGCCACTGTGGAGACAAGCGATGGTTGCTGACGTGATAAATGATACCACTGGGAAGAGAAACACACGCGGCAGTTGGTCAAAGGCAAAAACACCTTAACATTCACAAGCAGGGTGCCAAAACCAACATCACTCTCAGCATATTGTGATGTTAAAGGGTGAGGTTGTTATGGTCACTGATCACCTCTTTATCTTCGCTCATCCGGTTGGACTGCAGAAGATGACCAGCTTCTTCATAATGAATGCAAAGCTTAAGAATGAGTCCAGAGAATGTGAGCTCCGGCCACTGCACGAAAGTGGTGCACAAAGGCTCAAACATCAAGCGACTGGCAACCTTGCCTGTTGAGTCATTTGCAGAGGACATACAGTGAAAGTAATCAGACCCCCTTAAAATGTTCGCTCTTTGTTATATTGCAGACATTTGTTAAAATCATATACGTTTTTCAATGCGCGTACAGCACCCCATATTGACAGAAAAAAAATGAATTGTTGAATTTTTTACAGATTTATTAAAAAAGAAAAACTGAAATATCACAAAGCCATAAGTATTCAGACCCTTTGCTGTGACACTCATATTTAACTCGGGTGCTGTCCATTTCTTCTGATCGTCCTTGAGATGGTTCGATACTTTCATTGGAGTCCAGCTGTGTTTGATTATACTGATTGAACTTGACACTGAATTGCGGCAAGGCACAGACCTGGCCAAGGTTACAAAAAATATTCTGCTGCACTTAGGGTTCCTAAGAGCACAGTGGCCTCCATAATCCTTAAATGAAAGACGTTCGGGACGACCAGAACCCTTCCTAGAGCTGGCCGTCCGGCCAAACTGAGCAATCGGGGGAGTAGAGCCTTGGTGAGAAAGGTAAAGAAGAACCCAAAGATCATTGTGGCTGAGCTCCAGAAATGCAGTCGGGAGATGGGAGAAAGTTATAGGAAGACAAGCATCACTGCAGTCCTCCACCTGCTTTATGGCAGAGTGGCCCAATGAAGCCTCTCCTCAGTGCAAGACACATGAAAGGCCGCATGGAGTTTGCTAAAAAAAAAAAAAAAAAACACCTGAAGGACTCCAAGATGGTGAGAAATAAGATTGTCTGGTCTGATGAGACCAAGATAGAACGTTTTGGCCTTAATTCTAAGCAGTATGTGTGGAGAAAACCAGGCACTGCTCATCACCTGTCCAATACAGTCCCAACAGTGAGGCATGGTGGTAGCAGCATCATGCTGTGGGGGTGTTTTTCAGCTGCAGGGACAGGGTGACTGGTTGCAATCAAAGGAAATATGAATGCATACAGGGATATCCTGGACGAAAACCTTCTCCAGAGTGCTCAGGACCTCAGACTGGGCCGAAGGTTCACTTTCCAACTAGACAATGACCCGAAGCACACAGCTAAAATAACAAAGGAGTGCCTTCAGAACAACTCCATGACTGTTCTTGAATGGCCCAGCCAGAGCCCTGACTTAAACCCAATTGAGCATCTCTGGAGAGACCTGAAAATGGCTGTCCACCAACGTTCACCATCCAAACTGACAGAACTGGAGCGGATCTGCAAGGAGGAACGGCAGAGGATCCCCAAATCCAGGTGTGAAAAATCATTGCCAAAAAGACTCATGGCTGTATTAGCTCAAAAGGGTGCTTCTACTAAATACTGAGCAAAGGCTCTGAATACTTCTGGGTGTGTGATATTTCAGTTTTTCCTTTTTAATAAATTGGCAATAATTTCAACAATTCATTTTTTCCCTGTCAATATGGGGTGCTGTGTGTACATTAATGAGGAAAAAAAAATTACTTAAATGATTTTAGCAAATGGCTGCAATATAACAAGAGTGAAAAATTTAAGGGGATCTGAATATTTTCCATACCCACTGTATGAACATACAGTACATGGCTTTGAATCCAGGCCTTGGCTCAAAGTATCATGGTCCATCAAGGTGCAAGTTACGACCTGGAGCCTGCTGTATTCGCCTCGCTTCTAAACAGCGACAAACCCACATGGACACCACCTCTGCATTTCCATCATTGTATTGCACGATGAAGGAATGGTCCTAAAAACAGGAAAAAACAAAGGGATTAGTGAATATCTTCAGGATAGTTGTATACTGTACTTTTAAGGTACAGTGCATTCACAAAGTATTCAGCCTTTTTTTTTTTTTTAATTTTTTTTTATTAGGATGTAGTCTAAAACTAGTCTTTCATCAAACTCAATACCATACAATGACTTTTTGCATTCATGTCCCCAAACATTACCGTTAAGTTCCAACCCTGAAATGATTTATTTCACCCCTTAAAGGATTTTTTTTTTTTGGAATCCAAACTAATTGAAGGCCAAAGAACTGCATGACTTTGCAGGGTTGACTGTACCCACGACATCAGACTGGGTCGACAGTTCAAAGTCCACACAAGAGGGGCTTTAAAACAATGTATGTCACTGAGTGGTTAATCACTTCCCTGTGAAACTAGACAGAATGAAAAATAGTTTAAAATAATTAATAAATAAATACAAATTCAGGTTTTGATTATTGGCTGCTATCAGTGCAAAAGGTGCATCGGTTAAGAATGTCTTTTTTTGTTTTGGGGGGCAATTATTTTAAGGTTGAAACAATATGCAAGGAGTTCTGAAACTTCGGTAATGCCGTGTATCTGACTTAAAATCCGAAATAAAATACTCTGCTCTTTAGTCTGTGAAATAGTGGACACAATCATTAATTACATAAAGCTACTTGTACTACAAAATAAAAGCTTGCTGTAGGAAAAATTACAATACACAAAATAAAAACAAGGCGAGATGGTGGAAGACTGGAATAGCACATCTGCTTCACAGTTCTGAGGACTGGGGTTCAAATCCCGGCCCCACCTGTGTGGAGTTTGCATCTTATTCCGAGTACTCCGGTTTCCTCCCACATCCCAAAAACATGCATGGTAGGTTAATTGAAGACTCTAAATTCCCCGTAGGTGTGGATGTGAGTGGGAATGGTTGTCTGTTTATATGTGCCCTGCGATTGGCTGGTGACCAGTTCAGGCTGTACCCCGCCTCTCGCCCGAAGATAGCCGGGACAGGCTCCAGCACGCCCGCGACCCTAGTGAGGATAAGCGGTACAGAAAATGGATGGATGGATGGAAAATAAAAAAATAAAAAAAGCAAATAACCATTTTTTTACCTTGATTATCTTGACTCCACAGAATTCAAATTTCAAACATGAATAAAAATAGTACTTCAGTTTGATTCCTTCACAATTATTTGGATCAAAACTGGACACAGCTAAAAGTGACATCAAAAGTTAATAACCCATTGAAAACCTTTCCCACTTGTGACATCAGAATGACTTCCCAATGCTTTAATGAACAGGAGGAGCAATAAAAACATTCTTTCCTTGCTGATGTATAGTTTCACTCCCAATGTGCCACATCTTTTACGATCGATTTTGCTATTAACAGCTTGGAAGTGCACATAATAAAAGATAACCACAAAGTGGAAGATGATTAAATGCTCTCAAATATTTAAGACTAGCATCTTACATTTTATTGTCATTATGTCTTGTCGGGCTCTTTGTGATTATTAGCTTTACTGATCTGCTTGACAGGCTGTAAACAATTTTAGTAACAGAACATTTTTGGAAAGTGTATCTTTTGCACTTCATCTTGGGCATCACTGCAGTGTCGATTTCCTCAATTGGAGACTGGGTTTGTTTGGGTGGTAGAATATTTTGTTTCATAGTGAGAGTCTAGCTAAGGCAGTCCGACTCAAACACAGATGACGTGTGCGATGATTCAATGACAACAATCGCCACCCTCATCTGAAAGACTATGCAGTCCCTGTAGAGGGCGGTCAGAGGTCAAAAGTTAAGAAGAGAGGACGTTGTAAATCAAAGCTAACCATGAATTTTATCTGTGCCGTCTTGTTGTACAATTAGGAAAACAACCCTGTAACAGGTTAGTTTAAACGAACCTGTCAACAACAATTCCTAAAAATGGAAAAACTGTCAGTGTAGCCCTGGTTTGGCCTTTTTGCCCATGGCCAAGATCCTAATTTAAGTGACAAAAATGAACTCTTAAAAAATGTACAGACCTGTTTTTTCTTGTGGCCTGTCTCTTTTGTTTGATGCCAAAATGTTAACCATGACAATGTTGCTGTTCATTAATTGCGATCACGTAATCGTCTTAAGTTTGTTTTTATTAATATTATCTTTTTTTTTTTTTTAGTTGAGCAACTTCAGTGCAGTACCACGTTGTGCGGCAACAAGCCAGGCAGCAGGTCTACTCAACGAGATGTAGACCCAGGGCCAGGTAACTTTGAATAGTTTTTTTTGTTCTTCTTCAATGAAATAATTTAAAAACAGCATTTTAAGTTTAGTTGGGTTATATTGTCTGATATTTACATTTGTTTAATGATCTTAAAGTGGGGAAACTGCAATTAGAGAAGGAGGCCAATACTTTTTCACGGCACTGTCAGTATTAAGCTTGACTTTTGTTAGACGAAATTATATAATTTGGTTGAATATTTGGGTGTTTAAATATACAATGTTTAATTGTCTTTTGTTTTGTGTCAGTTGTACAGTAAACTTCAACTGGGAGTGACAAATATCTTGAAGTGAGCACACATGACCTCTTATTTGGAGAAATGTACGAATGGAAGAGTGACAACAGGTGCAAGTGTGTTTGATTAAGTTTAAATGTTTTATAAGTGAGTAAGAAGGGTAAAACCAGAAAAATGTAATTTTGATATGCTCTCTCGGTGCAAATTTTGAAATATTGCAGGTGGGTCTAGAACGTATCCCTCCAAATAAACAGTGGTTCACTGTGTCTCAGTTCAAATGTATGATTTCCCTTTTCCTTAATACCCCATTAGTTCTTGCTTCTTTGCTGGAAAGCATTATGTTCAGGTTTCTGAAGAGGAATAAAAAGATTTCTGATCAGCAATAATGGCCTAATGGTTTGACAGAGGCTTGACTTTTGAGAGTTCACAACATGTCTTAAGTGATTAGATAGCAAGTTGTATTGTTATATTGAGGGAAAAAGCGCACACTCAGTTAGTTGGTGCAAAAGCATCCTGTATACATCAAAATAGGACCTGAAAAGAAGAATCGGATGTTTAATCTTGATTCAAAAATGCTAACGCTACACAATGCTAAAATCCTAGATCAACTTGAGAGTTCGGAGGGAGCAAGAAGCCTCATAAATCGTCTTTGACCTTCAAATGAGCAACTGGGGTTAACACAGTCTGAGGTTAATTACTAACATCAGTGCAAAGTGTGCGTGTGCGTGTCCGTGTGTTTTGACACAGAGTGGGGTGGACACTCGTGGGTGCACTAAGGGCTGAATGCCCATCTATCATCTATCATTCCACGCTTTCTCAAAAGAGACACTAATGATAAAGGAGGCAGACCTAAGTGGTATTATTTTAAACACAGCATCTCACCGCTGGACAAGAAATTAACTGTGCCACATCAGCAAGTGGTTGCTGTAATTTGACATGGTGGAAGTTACTTGGTATAAGCTAGGTGGTGTGCACCCTTGCATAACTTATCAAGTGACAGCATCCGGCCACTGCACTACATGGAAATATGATGTCAAGGTCAGAAAGTAGGCAGAGCTGAAGTTAATCAGAGTTATTATGAGTGTTAGCTTCTGATAACTGGAACATATTAGAATGTACAGAGAAGTTGTTAACACGGAGATGGGTGTTATTTGTGTTTGGCAGATAACTAACGAGTGTTATTTGGCAGCTTGGAAAAAGAAATGTGACCTCAAGTAAAAACACTTTGGGCCAGTACTGGTAGCCTTTGCCTTGTTGAAAGTCCCTAGCTCTGCCCCAATCATCATGGTGACAAAAGCCATACTCTGTGTTGGCCAAACAGTATAGTGAGGCAGGGTGAGCAACGGCTCATTTGAAAGCGACAGGACTGGCCACCCCAAAACAGGATCATTTCAGCGAAGCAAAAAAATGGGGTGTAAAGTGTAGTTTAATTGTTGATCCAGAGGTTATTTTGACAACATGTATGTCACAGACATGTTAAGACACCTGGGAACTGTTTTAAATTGTGAAAAAAAAAATCATCTTTATCATCCCAACAAGTCAGAGGTCGACTGAGATGTAAAGTGACAGGCAACCCTTAGGTCTGTGAAGGTGTTCTTACTCGTGTCAGAGGTGAGACGAGAAGAAATTACTCTTTTAGATGTCACATTAATTGCCACATCAAAATGGGATAATCACTTGCAAGCAATGTACTGAAAGATGAAATTCTGGGGAAATTCGACCTGACTCTTTAAATGTTGAAGGTCTTAAAAAGGGGGTATGTTAAATTGAATATTAATTAATGCCATTTTAAATAACAGTATGATTAAGATGCTGTTGGAAATGTTAAATGAGTTTGAGTAAAGTTCAACAAAAGGCTGGTCTTTGCCTCATTAGAATTGATTTGAAAGGTACACCAAGGAGGAGGAGGGTGATGTAATTGAGAGCTTAACCACTTCTGCAAAATACCGCCGGTAGATCTCAGGTTAGGAGGATTTGAGGGGAAATTTAGGCAATGAGTTTAAGAACTCCGTTAATAATCTCAGCTAAGTGTAAAGAGAAGGCAGTAATGACGATTGGTTTGCAAGGAAGGTAATCGGACATACTTGCTATATAAGAAACTGTGTCAAAACCTGACTGGGAGTGTATATTTATACGTATACATGTATAAATACATAGAGGTGTTACTCAAAGTGTTTTTCATACAAATATTTACTGTACCTACACCATTACTTTACTACTTCTTTAGCATCGGTTAAAGCAAGAGTGTGTAACTATTCTTTTTAATAATAAAAAAAATAATAATTTTAACCCAAGCCACTACTAGAGGAGATAACACAGTGCTGATAATAACAGCTCCTCTAATATTTGCTGCATTTCTCAGTATGTGTGTGTGTATATATATATCCATCCATCCATTTTCTGAGCCGCTTCTCCTCACTAGGGTCGCAGGCGTGCTGGAGCCTATCCCAGCTGTCATCGGGCAGCAGGCGGGGTACACCCTGAACTGGTTGCCAGCCAATTTGGAAGGTACATAGAAACAAACAACCATTCGCACTCACAGTCATGCCTATGGGCAATTTAGAGTCTCCAATTAATGCATGTTTTTGGGATGTGGGAGGAAACCAGAGTGCCTGGAGAAAACCCACGCAGGCACGGGGAGAACATGCAAACTCCACACAGGCGGGTACGGGGATTGAACCCCGCACCTCAGACCTCTGAGGCTGACGCTCTAACCAGTCGGACACCGTGCCGCCTATATATATATATGTATATATAAATATATATATATGTATATATATATAAATATATATATATATGTATGTATATATATATATATATACACACACACACACACACACACACACACACACAGTTCCCTCCAAAAGTATTGGAAGGTCAATTCCTTTGTTTTTGTTCAATACTGAAGATATTTGGGTTTCTGATCAAAAGATGAATATGAGACAAAAGTTCATAATTTCAGCCAGTATTTCATGGTATTTACATCTAGATGTGTTAAACAACTCACGACAGAGCACCTTTTGTTTGGAACGTGACTGATGGGTGTTTCTAGTTGCTCGGGTGTTGCCTTTTAGATCGATTGCTTAAACTTCTTGGCTTTGGGTTTCACCTGTGAAAACGCCATTTGCTGTCAAGCAAACATGAAGACCAGAGAGAAACTACTGGTGTACTGAACAACAGACATCGAACAGGTCGACCAAGGGTATGAACAGTAGTTGATCACTAGGGTTGAGCATCAAGAACCGATTGGAAGTGGGACTTAAGTTCCAGTTCTCTCTCTCTCTCTCTCTCGTTCATATTAAAAAAATTTCAGTTCCCAGTTTCGATGCCTTGTCCGCCGAACTCGAAGAAGAAGTGGCGAAAATCAGCAAAGACGCGGCGAAAACCAACGAAGAGGAATGCACACGAAGATGTGCCGTGTGTACATTAATATAGAAAAAAAGTAACTTAAATGATTTTAGCATATCATCCCAAAGTATTGAAACTACCCTTGGCCGACCTGTTCAATGTCTGTTGTTCAGCACACCACAAGTTCCTTCTTTTCCAGCACATTTCAAGTTGTTGTATTGCCTATGCCCAATGTTGGTGCAAAAGCTCTGATCGATTTTCCCTCTTCTCTCAGCTTCAAAATGGTTTGATTTTCCACCATAGAGAGCACTCTGGTCTTCGTGTCTACTTAACAGCAAATGCAGCTTTCACAGGTGAAATCCAAAGCCAAAAACAAGCACTATCAAATGTTTAAGCAATCAATGTAAAAGGTAACAACTGAGCAACTAGAAACACAGATCCGTCTCGTTCCAATACATTTGCTCACTTGAAAAGTGCTCTGTCCTGAGTTGTTTAACACATCTCGATGTAAATACCATGAAATAAAATATATTCATCTTTTGATCTGAAACCCAAATGTCTTTAGTATATCAGAGACAGTATATCATTCCGAGAATGTCTGTTTGACAAAGATTAAAAAAACATCTTCCCGAGGACTCCTTAGCTGCCCAACATGGTGCCTGACGCAAAATAACAAAGTTCATACTGTCCGAACAATGCATGCACAAAACACAGCAATAATAGTGAATTTACAACAATTGCCTCTTCCGAAGAATACATTTGTTTGCCCCACCCACTGTACTTCAAAACAGAATAAAAATGTCATTGTTGTGGAATCATCGCATACATGGGGCCACCTATGTCATATCGAAGCAACGGTTATATTGTTGTAATACTGAATTCCAGCATGGGGGCGAGATAATTTACATATTATAGATTCAATGATAGGGACTACAGTGTCCTCAGACTGACGTACAAAATTGGGTTACATCTGTATTCATTGGAACGGAACTACACCTGCCTGGACTCACATACAGTACGTCATAAACCTAGGGCCCTCTTTATATAACTAAAAGAAAATTGCTGGCTCCCGACAACTGTGGAGAAAAGTTGACTGGGGATAGAACTTGAATGACACCCCAATGGCATGACTCACTATGCATCAGTGCTATATTGCACCACACCAGTATGTGTGAATGGGATATTTGTCATCGAAAACCCATGGGTCAAACGTGAAAGCATTTCGGAGTGAAGGTGCTGACAGCCAAGTTCAAGGTGGACAGAAGAGATCTGACAACACACATGAGGAACCGATATGAGGTGCAATGATATGCTGACCTTGTGAGGCAGCAGAATCCGTGAGAATACAGGTATGTAATCTTACAATGTCCAAAGTACTGATAGTTGCTGCCCATCAAAAAAAAAAGACTGGACCATTGAAAGGAAGACCTCTAGGCGTGGCTTAGGTGCACACAAAGCAAAAACAAGGTTGTAAACATTGCAGACTCCACAGCAACCACTGCTATGGAACCGTGCAGATTAAACTGGAGATTTTTTTTTAAATAGAATGAAGTATGAACAACAACATTTTTTTCCACATGAAGCTATCCTTCGACACTAACCTTAAGGGGAAGCGGTAGCTCACTGTAAGAACTTGGACTTTAGAACTGGAAAGTCACAGTTCAGCGGACAAAAAGAAAAAGGCAACTAGATGTCGGTGGGTTGCTAGTCTGCTTCTTAACTACCGTTGAGGTGCCGTGCAGCAAGGTACAGACGCCCCTCCCAAGAAATCTCAAAAATTACAGCTAGTCATCGTGGGTTAAAAATTACCCACTGCCCCACAAAGGTGTGTCAAAATGTGTTCATAACTCCTTTAGTTATCTTGTTCACAACCAGACAAATGAGTGAAAACATAACCTTGAAAGTAAGAAAAAGGAACAGAAATATTAAATAATCATTACATGATCACTGACCAAAATATACTGTGATACAGTATATGAGGAATAATAGTTTATGTTTTATGAGAGACAGACAACCAAGGCAAAATCAGCGTTTGATTGTTTAAAAAACTGTTGGGTAAATAAGATATATTGTAGCCTACTGTAGTGTATTTCAAGACAGCATGTATGTGTTAATTTGGAGACAGGCAGACAGGAGGGATTCCTTTGTGAAAAACAGAGGGGCTCATCTGGTGTCTCTGGGGTTGAATGTGTCTCTGTGCATGCCTATGAATAGAGAAGCAGAATGGGGGCTGCATTGACAAGGGTGCTAAAAGGCTGTGTGAAGGCTGCTGGCTAGGGAATGAGGGATGATGAGGGGGAATGGGAGGGAGAGATGAAATAATGTAACACTTGAATCCTTCCACTTGTTTTTTCTTGCCTTCATACTGTAAGAAATAAGCACTTGGACAAAATAAAATTGTATTTTTTTTTTTTATGTTTGTGCAAAATGGGGAGAAAAATAGCCTGTTTTGAAGCAAAACTAAGAACTCTAATACAGTACAGGATGGGTGCTCATCAAATCCTACGAGCTAAGCTCCTGGAGAAAGGCCAGTGGAAAGCTTCCTCAACTGAGCAACGTCATTAACTTATGACGACAGTATAGAGTGTCCACAATAAAAAATTCATTAGTATAATGAGAGAAAAAAAAAACCCTCACTTTTCTCTTAGATGGGTCATGTTCATTACAAAAACTTAGGATGTACAAATAGGTAGACATCTTTCAATTAACTACTGATTTAACTTGGCAGAGCTGAATTTACACATTTCTTTAAACCTATGACCCACAAAATGACATCTGCACCGGTTTTCACAGTCCAGTTTTAGTCCACAAGTTGTAACCAGTTTACTTACATCAACAATTTGGGAACATAATAGTAGGTAGTTTTTCACAGAAGCTCCATGCCCAAACCTACAAAACCTAGTTTTCATACAGTTGAGATGATATAATTATTAGATCATTTGATAATGTGCAAAGCAAATATACTATTTGATCAATTTTCCTCTCAGTAGAAAGGAGTAGCAAAGACAAAAAACTAAAGGCAAATTGTACCACAGCCAAAACACGATGCCGTCTCAGGGTTCATAGCAGGAAGAATTAAAATGCCTTATGGAGAAGAAAAATACAGGTAAGGGGGAAAAGCAGATGATAGAGTGAGTGGGCATGACAAAAGTGAAAAACAAAAGAAATGTGGGAGGGATAATAAGGGGGGCACTGTTTGAAAGACGCTTTATTTATAAACCGCCCTTGAAAGCTTTTGTTGTGAATTGGCATGGCACTATATAAAGTAGAACTGAACATTGTGAGCAATACCCAGACTATTGACCAATAATATACAAGCAACACACAGACCTTAAGTAGCATATCTAAAACTGTCAAACAAACAGATCTGGTATCAAACTATCATCTACTGTACATCACAAGAATGGTGTTTTGGGTGAAGTATAATTTTTTCAAATGATGATGAACCCGCCACAAAAACTAAATCCAAAAACTAACCTCTGCCTAAAAAGTACTGGTAAAAGTCTCGACGTACCAAGGTGACCGTTGGCCAATGTGGCCAGCTGTCGGCATGTCAGGCAGGTTAAAGTGACGGCGGATATAACAACAACTTGACTCCGACGCCAACTACTACGTACCTTCTCCGCGTGCCGGAGAACTAATACCCTTTCCATACCATCGGCGGGAGTAGTCAGTGTTCCTCATTCCCAAAAAAAGGTGACTGGAACATCCGATCTGGAAGCTCTACGAGTGTGGAAAATCAGCGTAAGCAAAGCATTTCTGCTTCATTTTCACTCATGCTACCACAGACTCAGGATGTCTGTTAAGAAGTTGCAGTTGGCACTGGCATTGTCACTGTCAGCCCTCGTCATTTGCTTGTGGAAGAAAAAAAAAATACGTTCTATGATCCAACTGCATCGATCTGTGCTCAGCAAGTTGGCCTCCTGGACGACAAATTAAGGTAAAATCATTTTAGACTGTGCTAATAGTGTTCATTGTTGAAAATGACTTGCCTGTTGTCTTAGTTCTGTGGGAGTAATTTTTTTGTCACTATCATGTTAATGTGTGACATTTACAGTAACTCTGTATGTAAGAGAAAGCAAGAGAGTGAGTGGAAGAGATTGGGGCAGTTTGTGTGTTCCCAGGGCCGTCAAACAGCGGGTAAAACTAAGAATACTCAAAATAGGAGCAAGAACCAGAAGTGCTCTGTTCGCTGCTTGAATGTTGCTGGCTTGACATTGTTTCGATAGAATAGAATCCATTTTTTTCTCACTATACAAATATTTGCTTTGTAAAGTGTACGTATTGATCCCACGTTATGCGTGCTTGCCTAGTTGTACTTTTTTGTCCTTTTCTCTTAGAATACCACAGCCACACATACTGTATACAGTATATTCACAAAGAGAGAGGAATTGTATTTAAAGAAAAAAAGTGAAGGAGAACAAGTCACATTTTGAATCAGTATTTTTGTGAGTGCCCTATAAAGGGGTTCATCTTTTAAATTTGGGTACCTCAACCATTTTTTAGTTTCGTGTTCATTTGTGTATTGTTATTAGAGCAGTCTGTTTCGCATGATTTGTGCATGGGTGATAACGTCACAGCGGCCCGTGTAGTAATCGCTAAGTTAGTGGCCTAATAAATAATGGAAATTAGTGAAATAAAGTAAAAACGTGCTGTCACATGTACCCTAACATTTCTGCCTGCCCCCTCAAGTATGCAAATGTCATTTTTAGTGACGTACTGTCACTGTGCAACTACTTCACCGGTTGGTAGTCAAAAAACAAAACAAAATGTTTTACTGCTGATATACTTGAGTAACTTTCTCCCTAACATTACTGCAGACATGTCAGATTCAGGCCCGTGATATAATTATATTTGGCCCGCAGGATCACATCAAATATGTATTAGAGCTGTCCCGCCAACCGCTGCGCCTGTATAGCAGATATACCCCTGATACTACAAATCCCAGAATGCTTTGAAAATGTGTTGGCGCCGGTCCGTCAGCCCCACCCCTGCTGTTTATTAGCATCTGCAACCTGTCGCCTCTCTCAAATGTACTAAAGCCCTTAAGAATGGCCAAACGAAACACAGAAAACCAGAGCTTTCAAGACAGGTGGGAGGCCGATTATATGTTCATCATTTTAAAAGACAAACCTGTCTGTCTTGTGTCTGGAGCCACCCTCTCTGTAATTAAAGAATATAACATATGACGACACTATGAAACGAGGCACCAGGACCAGTATAATGATGTGAATGCGAATCAAAAGCTCCAGAAGGTGGAGGAGATGGAAATAATTCTGGTTTCACGGCAAACTATGTTGACCAAAGCAAAATCCCAAAGTGAAGCTGCTGTAAAGGCTAGTTTTATTGTGGCCGCAGAGATCGCCAAATCAGCCCGGCCCTTTAATGAGGGAGAGTTTGTTAAACGGTGTATGCTCAAAGTTTGCGATGTCGTGTGTCAGATGAAAAGCAAGCCTTTTCAAATGTGAGTCTTGAGTGGAAATACCATGGCAGAGTGCACTTGTGAGCTTGCCACCAATCTACAAGAACAGCTGAAGGAGAAGGGAATTTTTTTTATAACATACTCGCTTGCTGTAGACGAGAGCAGCGATACATTAGACACTGCCCAGTTATCAATATTCATCCGTGGAGTGCACTCGAAACTTTCCGTCACAGAGGAACTTTTGGGATTAAAATCCATGCATGGCACAACAGCCGGAAAAGAAATCTTCGAGAAGGTGTCCAAATATCTCAATGAAAGGATGCTGCCTTGGGATAAACTTGTGGGACTGACAACAGATGATGCAACCGCGATGTGCGGTCAGAAAAGCGGATTGGTGGGCAGGATTCGGGAGAAGATGGGGGAGAATCATGCAGGTGCTCTTACAGTTTACCACTGCATAATTCACCAGGGAGTCTTATGTGGCAAAGCCTTGAAAATGGATCATATTATGAGCAGCGTAACTCGAGTAGTTAACTTCATAAGAGCCAAAGGTTGAATCACCGTCAGTTCAAGTCCTTTCTGGAGGAGTTAGGTGCAGAATACGGAGACTTGTCCTATCACACAGAGGTGCGATGGCTACAGAGATACTTTGAGTTGCGTGAGGAAATATGTCTGTTTTTGGAGAACAAACGCAAAGACAACAGAACTCAGGGACAAAAAGTTTCAGTGTGAGCTGGCTTTCCTGTGTGACATCGTGACACTGCAGCTTCAGGGGGCGTGGCCACGTCATTACAGACTTGTACAGTGCAGTGAGGGCTTTTAGAACCAAGTTGTGCTTGTGGGAGAGTCAGATGCGGCAAGGGAGCGTGGCTGATTTTCTGCGCTGCCAAATTATGAATTAGCAGATCTCCCCCGCCGTGTTGCCCAGTGCCGAATTTGAAGCCCAGGAACACAGATTCGGACTACTTAGCAATCCATTTGCTGTTGACGTGACAAGTGCTCCAAACAACCTCCAAATGGAGCTGATTGAGCTCCAGTGTAATGACACCATCAAGTCAAAGTATGAGTCTGTCGGTGCTGTTCAGTTCCCACAGTTCCTTCCCGATACAATGCCCCAACTCCGTGCACAGGCTGCTCAAATGCTCTCTCTGTTTGGAAGCACGTACCTCTGTGAACAACTCTTTTCTCTAATGAAGATAAACAAAACACCACACAGGAGTTGTCTCACTGACGAACACCTTCATTCGAGCCTGAGAATTTCCTCAGCTCAGAGCCTGACCTCAGATTTTGAAGATCTAAGAAGAGATGCCAAGTATCTCCTTTGGACCCATGTGCATCAGAGTAAATCACAGTGAAGCAACTTAGATTCATGTTTTTTTTGGGTAACTTGGACTGATACTACTTTAAAGACTGGATTTTCAGTGACGCAAGTTGTTATTTTTGACATGTTGTTGACTTGTTAAAAAATATTTACATAAAAATGATCTTAAAAGCTACAGATATAGAGACATATTTAATATTTTATTTCTCATTTGTTAAAGCTTGTTCTGGATTTAACTCTTATAAAACATTTATGTTAAAAAGAAAAGGTTTTACAGTACCTATGCTGAAAGAAAAGAAAACATGCAGATGTTGAAGTTTTTCAATAATTATTTAGTTTGGCCCACGTGCATTACTGTAAAGTTCAGGCAATGCTGCCTCTGCAAAATATTTCCTACAGGGAAACTCATATCTGTGATTGTTTTCAATGTTTTCATCAGCTTTTTGAATCCATTTTTCCCCGGTGCATAAATAGGAATCACATCCTTGGCTACTGTGTAGAGAATGAGATTGTTGACGTTACCTCCCTCCATTTGGCGCTCGACCTCTCATGACGAGAGGAGCTGAACATAGAGCCTGTTAAGTTTGTTTTATTGAGGTTACATGAGCGCCACAGGGAGTCGTGGCTCTCTTTAGCGTGATACACCACCACACTTGATAATGTGCTCCATCTTCAGGAGATTTTACACAGATATGCCTGTCTTTTTTGTCCTTTTGTAATTTTTTGGGACTATTTCTGACTCGCTATTCGCTAGCTTCTTCTCCTCCATGTTTCCGCGCAACACGAGCTGCTGCGGAAGTCTCGCAGAGCAACGGAATCTCGCGGAATAGCAAAAAGGAAAGCAAAAAAAAAAAACTTGATGGGCCACTCTTTCCATATCGAGCTTTAATAAAATATCGATCGAATCGAGCTTCATGATATATTGCCCAGCACTAAAGCAAACCTCATTTACATGTCACATAATAACGAGCAATCCGACTGTCTCAAATGCCAGATGGAAAAGACCAACTACATTAGCTTGAAAAAGGACATTTTTGCATGATAATGCGAACCCGATAAATGGACATCAAAGATTATATAAAAAAACTGATGGAAGGGGACTTTTAAAAAAAACTAATCATTAGGTTTGTGTAAAAACTCAAATTCAAATTATACTCTAAAGGTTGATAAATAGAACATTATACATGCATGCATTTGCATAATAATTTGGAATGCATAATATTTATTTACACATGAACTTTTCTTTTGTGTTGTTTTTCTCCTTCTGTGACGCGCCAAATGACCAACTTAGTAAAGTGCTCTATAAAACAACCTTCTTTGTGTCAGACCATGGTTTCCATTTAGCCCACTATGGTGTGAGACTGCAAACTTGCCATCTGTTAGCAGCTCCACATTTACACCCTTCAATGCTCTGTTCCCACAAGTAAAACTTCACCCCATCGCTCTCTGAGGACCTAACTGTCGCTTGTCCTTGGCCAGAAAACAGACAGCAAACTCTCTCTCCTCTTTAAAGGTGCTTTGAACAAATGACTGTCTTGTGGCGCAGGGAACACCATCCAGAGTGGGGAAGTAGTTGTTGTACAGCATAATGATCACATGGCCTCTAACAAGTTATTTGAACTTCTTCAGTCCGGATTAAGGGCAGACCACTCTACTGTAATGGCCCTTGCAAAAGTGACAAATGAGCTTTTACAAGCTATGGATTGTGACACCTCATCAACACTATTATTACTCGACATCGGCGCTGCCTTTGAAACCGTTGATCACAACATACTACTAGATCGCCTCGAACCGCACATCGGTAGTACACGGCCAGCACTTTCTTGGTTCAGATCTTATTTCTCGGATAGGACGTACCGTGTAATTTATGGTAATGTAGCCTCTGAATATTATAATGGCACTTAGGGAGTCCCGCAGGGACCGGGACTCGGCCCTCTTTTTTTTCAGTATTCATACTGTCCCCTCCAAAGGTATTGCAATGGCAAGGTCAATACCTTTGTTTTTGTTGTATACTGAAGACATTTGGGTTTCAGATCAAAAGATGAATATGGGACAATTCATGGTAATTACCCCTAGAGGTGTTAAACAACTTAGGACAGCACCTTTTGTTTGAACCCACCCACTTTTTAAGTCAGCAAAGGTATTGGAACATGTGACTGATGAGTTTTTCTCGTTGCTCAGGTGTGGCCTTTTAGATTGATTGCTTAAACATTAGATAGTGTTTGTTTTTGGCTTTGGATTTTACCTGTGGAAGCTGGATTTGCTGTTAAGCAAACATGAAGACCAGAGTGCTCTCTATGGGAGAAAAGCAAACCATTTTGAAGCTGAGCGAAGAGGGAAAATCGATCAGCGCTATTGCACAACCATTGGGCATAGCCAATACAACAATTTGGAATGTCACGAAAACGAAACAAACTACTGGTGTACTGAGCAACAGACATTGAACAGGTTGGCCAAGGGTATCAGTTAGGTGACATGTCCAAATGACATTACAAGTAAGGAGTAAGTAACGGGGGGGGGGGGGGGGGGGGGCTTGGGTGAAAGCAGTGGAAGCTCGTGCTTCCAAAACTTTGTGGCAAATACTGTATCTGCTGCCCATTAGATAGGAATCTCTGGCTCCGGCATGATGACCATTTATTGAACACAAGACTCAAAGTAAGCGGTCTCGCATCGCTATTTACGAGTCAAAATTAGCATTTTGTGCCCCGTAAAATATTGTGAAAAGCAAAACTGCGGAGCACAGATTGTTCGCTGTGCTCGATGGACGTGACAACACGATTTCGTCGTCACCTGAATTGATAAGAAAAAGCTAAGAGCAAAAGACAGAAAATGGCAAAAGTGTAGTAGCATTTCACAGTGAAAGGTGTAAGGTTGTATCACGGACCTCTCTCTCCGCCGAAGACGCTGAGTATGACGGCTGAACCCTGGCTGAGCACACTATATACGACCCTTCATATGTCAGGGGATAAACCGGACCCGACCGGACCCGACCGGACCGGACCGGACGCAGACCCGGACACGACCGACCGATAGTACTTTATTGATCCCTTGGGAGGATCCCTCACAGAAATTAAGGTTGGAGCACCAACATTAAAATAGTAAAACAGCATCAATAGGCAAAAGTAAAAGTGGTAAAAAGTAGATAAAAACTAAAGTGGCATAGTAATATATTAAAATCGTAATGTGGCATAGCAACACATATGAAAGGTAATGAACTGTCATCTTAAATACATTAAGATAATATATTAAAATAATAATATATTAAGTTAAAAATCCTAGGTGGTGGTCTTCATCATCTTCCCCGTCACCTTAATTGAGATACTGAGGATGTACATAACTGCACAAAATGTAATATCTTGCCACAGATCTTTTCTTTTTAGGATATATAAAATACAATTTTATTTAGGGTCCCAATTTGGTCAGGGGTGGCCCTCTGTGTCCACAGTTACATTCACAAATTACTACGGTTAATGACTGGTTGTTCTCTCCAACTTTTCCTCATTTCGCTGTGAAGTCCCAGTTAACGTGCACTGGGTGAAAGTCTATCTTTGGCCCAAACTAGGGAAGGAGCAAGCAATGCAGCGCTTAACATGACCACAGTAACTTTTACTATATATTTTCTTCTTCTCTCTCCTTCTTTTGCAGTTCCCAACATGTTGCGACGCCTGCAAAGATATTCAGTGATCCAAGTCATGGCTAACCTAACCTGACACACCAGATAGTTTGTTCTACAAAATAACTTATAGAAACTGTTTTTTTTTAAAATGGCAGGCCCTTCACCAATCATACACTGTCATTATTAACTTGGATGAATTTAGAGTCTTCAATGAAACTAGCATTCAGGTTTTTGGACAGGGCAGGAAACTAGAGTATCAGGAAAGAACCCACACATGCACAGGGAAAAGATCCAAACTCCAAACAGAAAAGCCAAAACCGACACTGATTATACAAGTCAGTTGAATGCACATGTATGACAGGTCAACCAGATCAACAAGTAAGCGACTACTGCAACTCTAAACTTGAATACAAATGCATGATTGGCAGCCAGTGACAAAATTGTTTCCATAAGCAAAACCACATTTTTGCCATCAACCAAAGATTTTTTCCATCAACATAAAATGCATACATGATGCTAACAATGTGATTTTTGTTTTGTCTGGATATTATTATATTCACATAACCGTGCTATTTTGCACGATGCATAATCGTCAAAGACACACAGGCAAAGATGCTACTGATAGATGTGCTTTTGTCTGCTTAAAATGGTCAAAATAAATTAATTAACTCTTGAACAGTATTTTGGCCGGAATCATCAACAAAGCGCCAATTTAATGAATTACTGCTGAAGTGCACCTTACACCAGCCTCAAGGTTTTTTGCAGACCTCTATGACATTTTTCATTACAAGCAAGTTCATTCATGTTATTTCCCTATAGGAGTACTAATTTTAAAGGTCCTTGACTGACAACCGTGCAATTTCACAAAAAGTACAATTGTAGAAAAAAGGTTCTCCGATGTTAAAACTTCATTTAATTGACTTTAAGCGGGGTGAATGAATAGGATTCCATACACAGACTCTTAATTTGATTATTTTGAAGGTTACAACTGTTTAATAGAGTGACTTTCATCTTTTTACTGACAGGGTCGCCACGGCAAGTAAATTGGTTTAACTTACCATTAAGTTATTGGGTGCAGGTCTCTCTTTTGGTAGTCTTTTCATACTGGAAGACAGGCAGGCAGTTAATATCTACTCAATACAAGAAATGTACTGTATGATATTGTTTTAATCCATAAAATAATCCATTTATGCTTCCATTTTCTACAGCATGGATCTCGTGGGTGTGAGAGGTGTGTTATTGCTGGACTGATCAACAGTCAACTGCAGCGCTTGATACAGTAATATTGAGCAATCTAGATAAAACTCATAAATATCAAAATAACAGAAATTGGGCAACATTAAATCGACAATGAAAATGTGTGAGATTATGAAGAAGTGGTGATTGCATTGAGACAACAATGACATCTCTGTATAAAGAGACTTACCACTGAGTGATGAAGTGAACAAAAGTCTCGCTGAACTGCTCTGCAGGAAGAACTGGAGGATCCTTAGAAAATAAGTAAAATACAATACATAGAAAGTAAAATTTCTGGGTGGTGTGTTTGTTGATTTTTTATTAAAGTTGTCAGTGTATTTTATCCAACATCACAATGAGGGAGAAAAAATTGAAGAAAAAAAAAATTACTGTGTAAAATGGGAGGTGTGGATTAAATGATAGGGGCACTCTAACACACCTGGTAGAATCTGCTAATGGTGTGTAAAAGCCATACGCTAAGATATTTCTAGAGATGGTTATTATCAAGGCATTGGGATGAAGGTCACAATTCTTGAACAACTGGTTCTATAAATAACGATTCTTTTTTTTTAACATTATTGAAGACTGTTTAGAATCTCATCTGAATGAGCATTTGATAGTTTGTGTATGTATCAGGGGGTATAATGTGGTTTAAGAGTGTGAACAAGAGAGAACTGCATTGGAACAAGCCAAGCAACCAGTTGGCTTAGCGATAGTGGTGTCCTTGTGTCCACAGCAAAATCAAGTGTGCAAATAAAGACCACACCTCCAAAAATCCATCTACTACGCATCCACTGTCTACAACCTTGGAGCACCTAAACGTGTTTAGCAGCAAGCTCTGTCTGCCTGAGCTTACTGTGCAGAGGCTAGTGTACTGGAATGGCAGGCGTACTTGAAGGAAAAAAAGGGTCATGAAGGCACAGTACATAGTTGACAGGTCAATGGTAGCATATCTTTCAAATGATTAACATTTTCAAAACAGTTGATCATACATTGACAACAAAATTGACAAAGAAATCCTCAATTTCAAATATGACTGTAGTACAAATGTCAAATTCAGGTCCTCTGTAACAAACTCAAAAATCTAAAGGGTAAAACTATATAGACATGACTAAAACTAAAACGTATTCAATGAAAGGTAACAACTGTCTCTTTTGACAAGATGGCGCCAACCCGTGTGGATGCCTCGGTTACGTGCGCTCTAGTATTGTCTATGTTTTTGTGTATTTCGTTCGTCTTTGGAGACATTACGCGACTCACTCACTACACAAGGGAAGACTTGCTAAACATCAGGGAGTCTACCCTGGACTTTCTTTCACCAACTTTCGCAAATCCGCTCAGTTTTTTCCCCCCTGAGTTACTCACCAGGGGGCCGGTGAGACTCATGCGGTCTTTGACGCATGGACGACGGAGGAGACGAGTGAAGCTCCGCAAGAGAGGCTACATATTCACATTCCCGTCTATCCACCTCACGAATCTACTCTCCCTACCCAACAAAATGGACGAGCTTCATCTTATGAAAAAGACCAGTAAAGACTTCGGACGTTCCGCTGCCCTGTGCTTTACAGCGACTTGGTTTTGTGAGGCTGTCCCCGATGGCGCCGCAATGCTTCTCGGCTTCCATCTTCACCGGGCAGACCGCATCATGGCGTTATCGGGGAAAACAAAAGGCAGCGGGATATGCTTCTATAGCAACGAAAAACGGTGTACGACCGTCACGGAGCTCAGCACACACAGCAGCCCGCATTGAGAGTCTATGTTTTTGAACTGTAAGCCATTTTCCTCACCTCGTGAGTTTGCATCTTTCATTCTCACCGGTGTTTAAATTCTGCACCAAGCTAAGACGAATGCCGCATTGCTAATCCTCGCTGAACAAGTAAACGACATTGGAAAAAAAAAACACGAACAACGAAGCAGCACATTGACTGTCATACCAGGGAAAATAACATTTTAGACCACTGCTATACTACGCTAAATAACGCATGCCGTGCTATACCTCGTACAGCTCTGGGCTCGCCTGATCGCTGCTTACAGTGGGTACGGAAAGTTTTCAGACCCCCTTAAATTTTTCACTCTTTGTTATATTGCAGCCATTTGTTAAAATCCTTTAACTTCGTTTTTTTTCCTCATTAATGTACACACAGCACCCCATATTGACATCAAAAAATGGAATTGTTGACATTTTTGCTGATTTATTAAAAAAGAAAAACTGAAATATCACACAGCCATAAATATTCAGACTCCTTGAAGTCTCAGCGCCCCTTGCACAATGGTCATTGCACCGGTCTATTGCAATATTAGTCATTCGAACTGCTCTAAGTGCTAGAGGACTCTGCATCTTTTTGCACAATTGTTTTTTGTCAATGTCTTTATGTCTCCAAAGTGTTCTGTAAATTGACTGTCTGTTGTACTAGAGCGGCTCCAACTACCGGAGACAAATTCCTTGTGTGTTTTGGACATACTTGGCAAATAAAGATGATTCTGATTCTGATATTTAACTCAGGTGCTGTCCATTTCTTCTGATCATCCTTAAGATGGTTCTACGCCTTCATTGGAGTCCAGCTGTATTGGATTATACTGATTGGACTTCATTAGGAAAGCCACACCCCTGTCTATATAAGACCTTACAGCTCACAGTGCATGTCAGAGCAAATGAGAATCATGAGGTCAAAGGAACTGCACGGATGTGGCCAAGGTTACAAAAACATTTCTGCTGCAGTTAAGGTTCCTAAGAGCACAGTGGCCTCCATAATCCTTAAATGGAAGACGTTTGGGACGATCAGAACCCTTCATAGAGCTGGCCGTCCGGCCGAACTGAGCAATTGGGGGAGAAGAGCCTTGCTGAGAGAGGTAACGAACCCAAAGATCACTGTTGCTGAGCTCCAGAGATGCAGTCGGGAAATGGGCGAAAGTTCGAGAAAGTCAACCATCACTGCAGCCCTCCACCAGTCAGGGCTTTATGGCAGAGTAGCTCGACGGAAGCCTCTCCTCAGTGCAAGACACATGAAAGCCCGCATGGAGTTTGCTAAAAAACAAAACAAAAACAAAAACACCTGAAGGACTCCAAAATGGTGAGAAATAAGATTCTCTGGTCTGATGAGATAGAAATTGTTGGCCTTAATTCTAAGTGGCATGTTTGGAGAAAACCAGTCACTGCTCATCACCTGTCCAATACAGTCCCATCGGTGAAGCATGGTGGTGGCAGCATCGTGCTGTGGGTGTGTTTTTCAGCTGCAGGGACTGGTTGCAATCAAAGGAAAGGTGAATGCGGCCAAGTACAGGGATATCCTGGACGAAAACCTTCTCCAGAGTGCTCAGAACCTCAGACTGGGCCCAAGGTTCACCTTCAAACAAGAAAATGACCCTAAGGACACAGCTAAAATACCGAACGAGTGGCTTCAGAATAACTCTGTGACTGTTCTTGAATGGCCCAGCCAGAGCCCTGACTTAAACCCAATTGAGGATTGGGTATCTGGAAAGACCTGAAAATGGCTGCCCATCCAATCTGACAGAACTGGAGAGGATCTCCAAGGAGGAATGGCAGATGATCCCCAAATCCAGGTGTTAAAATCTTTTTGCATCATTCCCAAAAAGACTCATGGCTGTATTAGCTCAAAAGGGTTCGACTAAATACTGAGCAAAGGGACTGAATACTTATGGGCGTGTGCTTTTTTATAAATCTGCAAAAATTTGAACAATTCCGCTTTTTTTTCTGTCAATATGGGGTGCTGTGTGTACATTAATGTGGAAAAAAATGAATTTAAATGAATTTAGCACATGGCTGCAATATAAATTTAAGGGGGTCTGAATACTTTCCGTACCCACTGTAATTCACTTAATACCAGCATACAGGCTAGAACTTAAAGGCCTACGGTGAAAACAGTGAAAAAGTGGACGAACGAAGCAAAGATAGAACTTCCAAGCGGTCTTTGAAAATTCAACTGGCAGCCTGGATTAATATACCGACACTGTCATATCCTATATCAGTTTCTGTGAAGAGGTGTGTGGACCAACAAAGTCATTTCGCTCATTCAATAACAACAAACCGTGGTTCATTGGCAAACTTAAGCAACTTCGCCAGGCTAAAGAGGATGCATGTTGAAGTGGGGACAGGGCCCTGTATAATCGCGCTAGAAACCAGCTGACTAAAGAAATTAACATTGCAAAGAGAAACTATGCAGTAAAGTTAGAAAAACAGTTTACAGCTAACGACTAAATCAGTCTGACATAAATTACAATCGCTAACCAATTACAAGCGACCAACCCCCCAAGATGAGAACAATAAAAGACTAGCCGACGACTTGAACACCTTCTACTGCAGATTTGAAAAGGACACTTTCTGTCTCATGCAAATCAGCCGTTGCTCACCCTGCCCATACTACATAAGGGGGCTGGCATTAAGGAGGGGCTAGTGACTACACGATTCTGGAGAAGAAGAAAAAAAGCATGTCTAAAGCGCATCGCAGACCCCATGAAGAATGTAAAAGCAAGGAAGCACTTCATAACAAAGCCACAGAATCACACTTGACAATTAGCATCGGGATCCATGCATTAGCCACACGCAGCAGACACACATTGTTAGTACTGCTTTTACCATAAACTTTCCAAGTCCACAGATAGTAGAACTGTCACCTTCTTATTTTGACAGTATGAAACACACACTTGCAACACCTACAGTACAGTGTCTAACTTTGCAACCAGTGAAGTAGTCCTTGACGTGTAAGCATTACAGTCTACAGGTTTGACTTTCCTTACATGGTGATGCATGATTTAAAACAAAGTTCAAGTCCTACAATATACTGTATGCCCGGCTTACCAGAAGTAGAAAGGTGGTGTCAGCAGGTCAACAATCAGAACCAAAAATGGCATAGACAAAATATCTGAGGACTTTCACCTGAAACATCTCAACGTATAGAAAGCTTTCCACATGGTCCAGAAATAGAAATGACAAAAATAAGTGTAATGGCAATTCTAAACAGAAGAAAAAAAAAAAATGTAATCTGTACCTTAAAAGTTTTCTAAATACACATTACATTTGAAGCCCTGCTGTGCCACTAAAAACACCTCTGGGTAGTGTTCTCCATTTCTTCATGCTGTGCTCGGGGCAACCTCACGCAAACCATGATGCATGAACCTATTTAAATTCACAAAGAAATTGGTTCCATCTTATCTAACTGCACTTTACAGTGTTTCTACCACAGATGAGTGATAAATCATAGTTTTAAACATATTATATGCATGCACTTACACAAGCAAGAGTAGACCTTTAAACAATGCACCCTACAAACCTGTACGCTCTTAAACTGAATGTACCAAATAAATGGCAAAATAAAATAAATAAAACGTGCATTTTAAATATGACAATCTATGTCCACATATTTACTGCCACATGGACCTTTTGCGGTATCAAACAAACACTTATGCATGTATTCATGTTTCCAGCTGAGAGGAAGACTTGCAGCTTTGATGTGGCAACAGCACAAAAGAAAGCAGGATGATGAAAGTGGTTCATCTGTGTGAATTATTCCTCTGGTTGTCAACATGGTTCCACCATGAGAAAAACACTACAAGGGTACGAGTGAATATACATGTCATTGCCATGAAGCAGTTATTAGGCAAAATTAGATCAGTAATTACAGGCTTGAAAATAAAGAGGGAGTTCCTGATCAGTGGGAGCTGCTTGCTTCTCCTCAAACAGAAAAGAGGTACATTAATGAGAGCAGACAGTGGGCAGATGGTAGGACCAACTACAGAGAAGCTCTCCTTCTAGGTATCGGCTGAAAATATTTTTCAATAGATCACTATGGTTTAACATGAAGAACAGAACAACTTCTTTCATTGCAGTTGTTTCATACAAAATATAAAGAATTACATGAACAGATGGCTTGACAAATTATTGTTAAACTAAACTGTTGTGCTGTGCTTCACTTGACACATATAGTGATTGAAATAAGTATTTAACACGACACCATTTTGTCTCGTGAAATCTATATACTTAAAGCTCAAAGTTTGTGTGTCCGTTTTCAAAGAACCGCCCTCCCGCATGCCCCCGAACGCTTCTGCATGTTCCCGCACGCCCCTGCACGTTCCCGCACACCCGCACGCTCCGTCACGTTTTGCATGTTCCTGCACGACTCCAAGGTTTCAACGCCCTCTTTAAATACCAAACTAATAATACATATTCATGACAGGTAATTCTTACTATTACATGCGAACAAGGACATGTAAAAACATGCAGAAACATGTACTATAAAGGCTTCTTTATACTTATACTGACGTCACTGCGGCTATCCCGCACGCACTTTGCCTTTATACTCGATCGCAACCCACACGCGCTGTTTTAAAAGTGTACTGCAGTTCTCCTCCAAGTCGGGGGTGTCGCTACGGCTGGTATTGGCTAGGACTGCAACAGGGTAGAGTTTCCTCTGCATTTTTGGGCCATTTCCGGTAGCCGTTTTTACTTTACTTTCCGTAACAAGGAACAAAGCAACAACAATGGGACCAGATGATACGTTGAATTATACTGCAAAATCGATCGAGAAGGCGGTCGCATAGGTGCTATGTGGAACCGGGAGGAATGCTGATTACATCATCTCAGCATGTGACTAAACCGGACCAATCACGAGACATGATCTCTGCGGCATTTTACGTGCAGCAACAATTTTTGCCATGTGCGCGTCAAGCGACGCAGAGGGGCTGCGCGGGCCAATGGGTCGGTCACGTGATGCAATGCGGGAGTATAAAACATGCAAAAACGCTCAAAAACGTGCAAGAAAACGTTCCAGCTCCAGAAAGCGCCCTGAAAACCGTTTACATAAAGATGAAGCACTACAAACACAACAAATCTAATGACGTGACTGAACTTTTACCCTTTATTGTATTGTTTTAAAAACTGTCCAAGAACGTTAAAAAACTATTTATCAGTCTTCATTAGCTATTTGTAAAATATCGTGCTCGCGTGCCACATTCACTCACATCCTGTGCATCTCCTGGGGGCTAAGCACCCCCCCACGCCCCAATCCATAAGACCTATGGACACCCCTGGTACAATTTTAGTCATTCTGTCAATAAGTTATTACAATTCATTACAGTCATTACGTCAAATGACCAAACAATCTCTTACTTCTTCAATGCAGTAACAACAATGTAACACATTTTCGGCTAAACGTTTGGGATAAAAATATCACACAAGGCAAGTGCTTTGAATTCCAGTCTGAAAATGTTTTTTTCAAATCTAATCTTGTTGCTGACTTTGTAGAATACAGAAGAGCAGTGTTATGCATAACACAATGAATGAAAGGTTCATACAAATGTGCAAGTACATATTGTATTCTATTGTCGAAGGCAGTTGCTTTGGGTGAAAAGCTCAGTGAGCGGGGAGCCAAGCTGCACGAGTGGTTTGCTTCATTAGGAAACAAAATATAAGCTTTCTGGTCCATTAGGACTGACTTTAGATGCAAAAGCACATAAGACGACGACTCACCTCATCAACGATGCATTGCAGCAACTGAAGAGGCTGAAGGAGGAGATGCAAAACATGTTATCTGATGGGGAATTTCTTGGCAATATGGAAAATCAGTCTTTGCAGATAAATCAAATGCAGGGAAGTCAGACAAAGCCATCTTTAGCGCCTGACTTTTTTTCTTTGTAATTCCATGTGAGCACCAAATATAACACCAGCAGTATAAGCATGAGCAAATATTTCAATGCAACTTGAGAACGTGAGACCATGCTAACAGTTTTGTGAAGAAATCAAAATACAATACAACTTACCATTAAAGACCCTTGGTTTTTCTGAATCTGTAACACAAACCAAAGAAGGGCGATATGGCAAAATGTAATTAGCATATCATAATCAAGACGATCCACTTGGACACATTATGATCACTAGGAGAAAATTATTGCTTTCCTGGTGGCAATTTGTGGGTATGCGTAACACCATTTACATAATGAAAACACACAATTGTTAATGGCCTTGGTCTCATTTGGGAGAATGGCGATAAAAGATCCACTAATGTGAATTCTCAGAGTAGCACTTTATTCTTGCCTTGCAGGTTATCGAGGTACTGAGATGTACAATAATCGCTACAATCGGCATGACCAGATGTCAAAGTGAGCATGCTGCAAGTGCCAACCTATAACACAGTGGAACTTGAAAGTCGATTCAGGATGCTGGCCTCCAATATGTTTGGATTCAGAATACATATTTAACAGATGATATAAAAAAAGAAAAACATTATTTCCAAAGGACAACCTTGAGGTTCAGTGGGTTCTGTGACAGCCAGAAATCTTCTTTGTTTGTAGGTGACCAAATACTTCTTTTCCACCATAATTCTTTAAAAATCAGATTTTTTTTCCTCATTTTGTCTCTCATAGGCAAGGTATACCTTGACCAAAATTACAGTCCTCTCTCATCTTTTTAAGTGGGAGAACTTGCGCAATTGGTGGCTGACTAAATACTTTTTTGCCCCACTGTATCATAAAACCATGTTTTAAGAGAATGTTTTAAGAAATATTCCTAACATTTTCAAGTGTAAAAAGAACTATTTTAATAGTTACAAATACATCGTACTGTCCCCCCTAACACGACGACTATGCTTAGTCCCGAGCTAGACAGTGAGCTAAACTCTGGGACAGATTATGCCAGGCATGTCCTCATGGTAATTTGTGGCTTTAATTTACATTCTTGACATCAACAGTTCAGCAGAGTGAAAATAAAAATAAAGAAAAAAACAAATCTATCAGCCATGTTCATCAATGACAAACATTCACAGCAAATGCAAAACAGAAACTCAAATTAGCTGCTAAACCAATAGTAACCCATTGAAAACTATTATCATACATTAAATTAGCCCGCATGTGTCACCAAAACATTTCAACAAACATGTCCCAAGTAATCTCACAAACTTGCTTTCAGTGCACATTCACACTTGAAGTCACCCAACAAACAATATGACACAGTACATACAGGTATTGCCTCTGTCGGAATTGAACAACCTCACACTGCGCGCATTGCTTCGAAGTGAACTTGTTTCTTTTTTCTCTGCTGAGTCACTTCTTCTAGGTGAACGTCACACAAATCTCCAACACTTCTGGCTCTAAACCAGATGGGCCAAAAAAGGTATGAAAAAATACAAGTCTGCATGTACAAACAGCAAGGTGATGGAAGACTCCAGCACAGGTCTAACGGGCAGGCAAGGCTTATTGGCTCGACACTGGAGACAGCATGGTTGTAAACTTCTCAACATGATGCAAAGATTGGTCCAGACCGGCAGTAGCTAGGTGGGTATAAAGGCCGAACCAAAGGCAGAGTCATTCGCAATATATCACTGAGTCAGAAATGTAATAAAATGACAGAAACAGAAAACTATTACATTGGGAGGGGGTGAAAATAAAACAGCATGCATGAAGCAGGTGTTCAATGTGGACGCGGGATTTTTTTTTCTCCCAATATCTGGAACAACTCATTAACGTACACACAGCATCCCCATTTTGACAGGAAAAAAATGGAATTGTTGAAGGACCCCCGAATAGGGTGTTAAATTGAGGTTCCACTGTAGCACTTTTCATGTACTTTTCGCTCATTTGTGAATGTGACATCACACATGGACAAATATGCACACTAGCACTTCAAGTCGATAAACTCACCTTTAGGCATTTACACACAACACGAAATGTTCGGAAATAAGAGGCAAATTGTAATGCAAAGCAGACTTTGCGTAGTAGACTAAATTAGTCACTTCGTCGGGAGGAAAGCAAAACAAAATATTCACATTCATTTTTGTTTTTTTGCCTTACGTTCAATGGCCGCCAACAAAACAGGATATCTCAAAAAAGACGAAAACACACCTTCAATGAATCAAACCTTACAATAAAACCAAGATTCCACAAGATGGCTTCAAAGTAATAATCGCACAAGACTGCGAAAAGACCGTGAATATGCAGGGTTCCCTGTATTTAAAATTTGGTCAAAAGAGACGATGACGTGGCGGCACGGTGGACGACTGGTTAGAGCCTCAGCCTCACAGTTCTGAGGACCGGGGTTCAATCCCCGGTCCCGCCTTCCTCCCACATCCCAAAAATATGCATGAATTGGAGACTCTAAATTCCCCGTAGGTGTGAATGTGAGTGCGAATGGTTGTTTGTTTGTATGTGCCCTGCGATTGGCTGGCAACCAGTTCAGGGTGTACCCCGCCTCCTGCCCGATGATAGCTGGGATAGGCTCCAGCACGCCCGCGACCCTAGTGAGGAGAAGCGGCTCACAAAATGGATGGAAGGAGACGATGACGTGACAATGGCTCCTCAATTCCTCTGTTTGGCTGTACGATGATGAAAGTTAACCTTTTACGTTCCATTTACCTTCATGGTGAAACGAAAACAAAATAACAATAACAATAAACAAATAAAACTAAAGTTTATATTTTGTGTAAATGACGGTGGCTGATTCCTATAAAAATTTTGTTATGCAACTCTTTTGACAGTATATTACGCCACTTATTGATTCACTCAAATACAGGTTCCCACACACTGTAAACATCTAGAGACTCTTAAACTGCCTCCATATCCACTTTTGCCTGATTAAGACACATTAAAAGCAACAATTTAAAAGTAATTTCTCCTGAAATAATTACTTGGACCAAATTGCATACTGCTTCAGAGGTTGAAATTGTATTGTGGAACACAAACCAATTCAGGCATAACCAAACACTTATTTTTGCATGGGAAAGGGGCGTATCAAAAGTGATCTACTCCATATCATTCTTTTCCGTAAAACTGTTTGTTAAATCTATGATTTTTTTTCATCACTTAAATATGAACATGAGCATTGAAGTCTATCTAGACTGAACAGGTCATCCCTGCACAATATTACCTTTAATTTGCATTGTTGTCATACTTTGTTTTGGAAAAGATTTCCTTCCCTTCTGTTTTGTATGACCTTTTACAAATATGCTCAAGCATTATACTATGATGAATTAAGATCTTGCTCAGGGTAGCTATATAAAGTCAAAATATTCACAAACACTGCGATGAGTGAAGTTTGAAAATAAAAAAAACAAAATACAACAAAAAAGTCAGTCCGAACCAAAAGTGCTGCTGGCTGTACACACATCATCATATTCTAGTGTCCTCAAAGACTTTTCGGCAAGAACTCTATTAACTCCTGACAGAAAACGATCATGACAAACACAAGTATCAACTCATGTTACGATCCACTGTGAGCACGCACTCACGCACACGCCACTACAGTTTCTGGAAGGAAAAAATAAATACATAAAAAAGCCTCATAAGTGATGCTATTGGCCTTTCAGAAGTTTAAAACAGTCTAAAAAAAATATCTTGTATCTTTCATTAGACTACAGTACAGACTAAAAAAAAATTCAATCCTCAATCTGTATTAAAACGGTCTCAGGGAAGTTGTAGTGGGAGGTTTGTATGGACAGCTGTGCCAACGTCTGTAAAAATGACATCTTCGGCCTGAGGACTTTGGCTAGCTGTACCTAACTTGCTAGATCCAAGTACTCTTGCCAGACCACTCTGCAACAGCCTGCAGGTGATCGGTCTGCAGTACCATATGGAGGCTGAGAAAAATTAAGGGATTACAAAGCTGCATGACACTAAGACACTCACTAAGACTTTTTAGGCTTTTACGTATTGCTGCACTTCACAAACATGATCAAGAACCGGAAATTACAAGGACTACATCGTGGATTTGTATCTAGTAATAATAACAACTTTATCTATATAGCACCTTAACACATGTTTACAAAGTGCTTTGACAGAAGAAAAGCATGCATATAACAAATTACAAGTATAAATAGTCGAGGGGGGGGACGTGATAAAAAAAAAATTCATTTAATTAGAGGCTGTGTAATTAATCTTATCGCGTTTTAATCGTATAACAATATTTGTCCTAAAAAGCAACATGGTTTAATTGAAATGGATTTTAGTGGATGACTGAATGAAATAATTGACACAGACAGGAATATTGTTAACTCTGGAAAAATGAATTTAATTGCATTTCAATACAAAACAAGAGAAAAACTAACAAACAAAAAAACATCCCTGGCCATAATTAAACAGACCTCAAGTTAAAGTGCCATTTTAGGACAGTTATTTTCGAAAAATATTGCCTTTAAATTGTTTCTGTATGCCAGTAGAAAAAGTGCACATAAAGTGCCATTTTAGGACAGTTATTTTAGAACAATATGGCCTTTAAATGGTTTCTGTGTGGCAGTTGAAAAGTTGGACCACGTGGGGTGAAGTGCTTCAGTAGTATGAAAACTCCTTTTTGCAAAAATTTGCAAAAAAAACACACTTATCAACAGTGTTGCCACAGTTACCTTGAAAAAGTCACAGTTACTTTGCCGATTACTTGATTTCAAAAGTTAACAAAGTTAGAAAAAAAGTAACTTTTTCAGCAGCTGCCAAGCGGCAGGAATATCACTTAATCCACAGTAAAACAAAAGCATTAACTTAACCGTACCCATTACTCGGTAACGTACACCACACAAGATACAGAATGATGTCATCAACATGGACCAATAACCTAGATACTAGTGTAGTTGAAGCCGGTTTTTTTGTTTTTAAATGCTTTTAATCATATAAAGCACATTGCGTTACCTTGTGTATGAAATGCGTTATATAAATAAGTTTGCTTTGCACATTAAATGAGCAACTTAGTGTAGACTTGACATGCCAACACAGTACAATAAGGACCTAAACATAAACAAGCACACCATTGTCAGTACACTGCTCTAACGACTCTTAACTGATGTATGCCGATTGTGGTCCGCGAAGGCAACTGTGTGTGCGGGCATTCGTGCATGCGTGCACGTAAACGTGAGAGTGATGCATGCACACACCAATCCTCTCACCATCGTAGGAGCGAGAAAAGGTGACAGGATGACAACTGTTTAACTAGCAAAGCTGTGGGTGATTGACGTGATTGTGGGTGGGGGGTGGTGGTGGGGGTGTCACGTACTGACGTGACAGCACGTTAAACCAGCTCACAGTCCGGACTACAGGCGAAGTTGAAAGTTCTCACCTTTCATTGTAAATATTTTTTAAATAAGTATTGCAAGTCCTTCAATGAGTCAGTACTTATTGTATGACGATTTATGACCTCGCACTTTGGTATGAATAATTAACCCACAATGCATTGCAAGCTTAACACGGTAGTAAAACTATCGTTAATGTGTAAATAAAAAAGTAACAACAATCAAACACACTTTTTACTAAGGAAAATAAAAATAATGTGGCGGTAGTGAAATTGTCCATTTCTTTGCACTTGTATGATATTTTACCGTCACTGTGCATAGAATAAACAATCACCTCCCAATGGTTTTCACTGTATCCATCCATCCATTTTCTGAGCCGCTTCTCCTCACTAGGGTCGCGGGCGTGCTGGAGCCTATCCCAGCTGTCATCGGGCAGGAGGCGGGGTACACCCTGAACTGGTTGCCAGCCAATCGCAGGGCACATAGGAACAAACAACCATTCGCACTCACAGTCATGCCTAAGGGCAATTTAGAGTCTCCAATTCATGCATGTTTTTCGGATGTGGGAGGATAACGGAGTACCCGGAGAAAACCCACGCAGGCACGGGGAGGACATGCAAACTCCACACAGGCGGGGCCGGGGATTGAACCCGGGTCCTCAGAACTGTGAGGCTGACGCTCTAACCAGTCGTCCACCGTGCCGCGGCTTTCACTGTAAGTTGAGAAATAAGCGGTCTGTGTGAACGGTTAGATGCTATTGAATAGCTGGATTGCGTTTTGTTCAAATCACTGGCCACAAATTAGTGCTTGGTGAGAGACATTGATGACTCAAAAGTAACTTTGCTGGTTTGAAGAAGTAACTGTAGTCGAATTACTTTCCCGGGAAAAATAACGCATTCCTCAAAATGGCAGCATTTTTTTAGTATTTGTAACGCATTACCGACATCACTGCTTATCAAGGCTTCAATTTGTTTGTGATGAATTAATCATGATTAATTTGTTAAAGTCCCACCCTTAGTAAATAGAGAAACAGACACCAGCTACCATACGATCTATTGTATAAAACTGATTGAGGAACCAAGGCAATGCAAAAGAATCCATCGTCAGGGACTGAGACCAAGAGCGCTGATGTGGATTTTTTTTTTTTTTTTTTTTTTTTTTAAAGGAGGGAAGATGACATCACAAAAGCTAGTCTGTAAAAGTGAGTTTTAAGAATTGAATTACAAGATGTCACTGATTTTGCATGTTTTATCTCACTGAGCAGGTTGTTCCTAAGTTGAGGCATGCTGATGGAGAGCGCTTTATCACCTTTAGTTTTAAGCCTCGACTTTGGAACTACCAGAAGGTCCTTACCCCGAGCACCTGAGTTTGAGGGCTGGTTCATAAGGAGTATATTTAGTATATAATTATATTTAGATCGAAACCACAGGCTTGCATTTCGTGCAGAGGCCCAAGATGGAAGCTAAGGTAACCAGAATCAGATTGCTCAACTAGAGATTATTGAGTTAAACCCATTTGAAAGGCTAATTAAGATTTGATGAGATTGGGAAGTCACTTCTGTGGTCGGCAATTACATCTGAGCAGGACTTAAGGTAATGTAATGAGAGAAAATGCTGCACTCAAATCAAAGATAGCGTGTATCACTTCCCCAAAAAACAAATCTAAGGGGCAATCTAGTTGACACAAACCCCTTCCTCCTTGGCTTTCTGGAGGACATCTAATGCAACTCATTTGAATGGTGACTAACAAATTAGTCTCGTGTATGTGCCGTTCTATTTACCATAAGTTTGACACTGTTTGTCAAATTCTATAAATACATACCCCAAAAGAAGAGTGCATGCAGAGTCAGGCAAATCATTTTAAATATTTTTTCCCTTTTAAAGGGTTTCAGACAACTATGTATTTGTGTATGTGTATGGATTAGGACTGTCCGTGTGTGCACGTTATGCTTGAAAGTAATGACTGTCCCTTTGTGGGATATATCTTGAATAATAATAAAAAAAAATACAACATGTCATCACAAACACCTGGAATTAAATATGAGTACTAATGAGAAAAAAAATACCTTGTGTATTTTTCTACCTTAGACTCATGAATATAATGGACTGAAGAACTCACCTGTGGATAGGGAAACATTCCGAGGGCCAACTGTATAAAGAACAGCAGAACATGCAAGTGAATATTATTTGGTATTCTTGCGAAAACGTACAAAAACGTTTGTCACGGCCCTTAAGTAACACATTCTGACTGTTGTTCAATGGGTGTACCCCGCCTCTCGCCAAAAGTCAGCGAGGATGGGCTCCTAGTCCTTCGTGACCCTTAACAGAATCAACGGTGCGAGATGGATGGAGGGATGGGTGGAATTTGAGGTTCTTTTACTAGTTTTTTAAATCTCTTAACGGTCTTGAGGCCATGATATTTATCTGATATGCTGTTCTCATATCAACCCTCATGTGCCCTGAGGTCCTCTGGCACCAGCCTTTTAATTATTCCAACTGCAAGAACAAAAACTTATGGAGAGGCTGCATTCAGCCACTCAGGCCAGCGCCTTTGGAGTAGCCTGCCGCAGAGTCTGTTGATGTTTTTAAAAGGAGATTCACGACTCACCTATTTGGTTTAGCTTTTAACTGATTTCTTAATTAACTATTGAGACATTTATTTAATAGTTATTCATTTATCTATCCATTATTTTTTTTTTTATTCTTATCCCATTTTATTATTTCTTATTGTCCTTCGTTGTTTTTTTTCTGTCCTGTTGTCTTTTAGTCTTCTTAACATTTTAAGTTTAACTTCAGTGTCTCCTCATTGGGAGACTGCCCGCGGGGATGTCATTCTGCAGTTTCCTGCCTGTTGATTACCAAAATCTGTGTATCATGATATTGAACGCAGAACTGTCGGACTCGTACACGAGACCATTTGAGACCACTTTACCGATTCGCCCTCCTACTCCTGTCATTGTGTTCACTTCCACTGTGTGAGATGGCTAGCGAGAGGAGCTATTGTTTAATCATATGACATGTAACTTGCTAAAGCCCACCTCTTTTAAGCGTACAGGTCTTGAGAACATATAAGACCCAGACTTGACTTGACCAGAGTCTGCACAGTTCGAATGGTATAGTCAGTATGAGTACACAGTAGCGTGAGGATGTGTGCTTCTTAGGTGGGTGAAATGTGTCCTGACATTTGGCAGGTCAATTAATCCATGGATGCTTTATTGTATATGATATTGATAGGTGAAGATAAGTCCATTAAATCATAAATTGAGGGGGCGTGCAAGTAATTTCATGTAGCTGAATGCACAGTTAAAATAAATAGTTTTGACACAGCCCCTTTTCTGTGTTCTCCTCTTTATTATTAGACTTGTAATGATAATAAACATTATTGACACAAAAAGCTGAGGCAGATGCGTAAATAATTTGTTCTACTGTGGCTATAAACAGATTGAGAATCAATAGCCTGAGTGGGATACTGAAATTTAAATTATATTTGAAAACAAAGTGTCACTCAGGCACTTTAGCAAGACCCTGGGGAGCAATGAAAACTGCATCACTACATCATCATTAGCTCTCACTAGAATCAAGACGCATGCACGCACACGCACACACACACACGCACGCACACACACACACACACACACACGCACGCACGCACATACTCCTATGAATCTCAGTCAGACAATTGATTGTCATACCTCCATGAAAGAGATTCCAACACTCCAAACATCTGCATGGATACCATACTGTTCCCCTGATATCCGTTCTGGCTGTGTACAAATCATATAATAATAATAAAAAAATTATTCTGACATGGTTAAAAGCTCTCAGTCAGAGAAAAGGTATGATAGTTAAGGTTCACTTACCGCCATATATGCATTTGTTCCCACATATGTTTTGGCAATTGAATTTACCAACTGTGAATAAGAAGGATGTACAGGTATCAAGTCCATGAATGACAAGGATGACATTTGAGAATGACAATTGAGATTAATTCAATTGAACAGATTGAATTAAAATATTTTGACATTTTAAGGTAATAGTTTGGGTTCTTCTGAACTCTCTGAAAAACATGTGTGTGCGTGTGCGTTTATGCGCGTGCATAGAATGCCTCTAATGACAGTGATAAGTAATTCCCTTATGGCTGTTTTCAATTTAGAACACAGAAGACTAAACCGTGTTGTATTGACAGAGAGTGACTATATGAACTGGGAACCTACAAGACATTTGAAGTTAAAAATTAATAACAATTCTGTGTCTATATTAAAGGGGTAAACAAATCTTCAGGGTTGATGTTCAGACATAAGTCCCAGAGGCTTACATCAAAAACGCTCTCTGTAGGCACACAGACAGACATACTGTGTGCTGAGAAAAAGACGCATTGACACAAGCATGCACACAATGACAAGGCTTTTATTGTCTGCCACCCACGCTTTCTCCACCTCTCTTGAATGCATATCAATGAGGCTTCACAGTAGTGTATGTGGTCATAATAAGATAATTTTGAAGTGTGTAGAACAATAGGTTGGGGGGAATGTGAATGTATGAGACAGACCCTTGGGAAAGCACTGGGTCTGAAATTAATGCAGTGATTGACAGCTTGACCATACACATAAAGGACTGTACACAGTAGAAGTCTCTCTCTCTCTCTCTCTAACATTCAACAAATAAAAGAGTGTACCTGAGTGCTGACACCAAAGTCGCATAGCTTGACTTGTCCTCGGGTGTTCACCAGCATATTGGAGGGCTTGACATCTGCGGAGACAAACTGCTTGATACAACTGCAACATCAGCAATCTGACACTGATCTTCATTAACTTGGCTCCTTTTACCAACACAAAATCCAAACCCAATTGTACTCACCTCTGTGAAGTATCTTTAAGCTCCACAGGTACGTTAGGCCTTTTACTACCTGTCAAGACAAACATACAACTATATTTACATCATTCAACTGCACTCCCTTTCAAATAATAGAATCAAAAATTGTGATGTGTACTAATTTATGTCAGTTACCAAATGAAATGCTTGTGATTACAGGCTCATAACTGCGAATGCCTTGATTCTAACTAGTTCCTTTTTTTGACGGGGAGTATTTAATTATTCAGGCAGCGTACAAAAACAAGACATCGTTTGTTCAAGACAGATGCATAAAAAATAAAGTTTCCATTTGTGTGTACACCTTATGCAGAACTGTTCTTTCATTTGTCAAATTTTTGGCTCTGTAAACCTTGAATTAGTCAGTGCAGATACTTAGTTAATTGAGCTGGAGAGAGTCACTCTTGAACAGTATTAAAAAGTGTAGTTAGTACAACATTTTAACACCACAGAGTGGAAAAAGATACAAAAGTATAGCACTTGTCAAAACAAATACAACAGCCAGCAGCGGGAAAATGATGTGAAGCTGTTTGACCTTGCAAAATGCCAAAGAAATGGTCTGAGGTCATGCAGCCTAAAAAATTGTAACGTGTAAAGCCTTGGTTGCCTCTGCGTGATAATTAAAAGTTGGGATGGTGAAAGGCAGGCAAAGTTGTAAATTATTGAATTAACACAGACTTAACAGCTGTCATTGATTACAGACAAATTTTGAGAAGGCGAGATAGAAAAGAGGAACAGAGGCAGCAGAATGGTAATGATTGTTCAAGTACAACACTCATATAACACCAAGGCCATTATTACAAAAGGACTAGGTATAACGGAGGATAAAAAAAGGAGGGTGTCAATCAGGAAAATAGATGTAAGGACTGCACTAAATAGAGGCTAATTAATCTTTTGACACTTGTTTCTTTTCTTCTACTTTAATCAGAAAATACAGCTTTAAACTCATTTTCTACATTAAATGACCAATTATCTTGTGGTGTTGATTAAAAATTTTGACTCAGTCACCCCTTTCTCCATACTAACTTAATACAGATGGATTTCATATAGTTGTGGTCAAAAGTTATACACTTATCACTCATCATATTAGTGAGATATCATAGAAGAAATATGCTTTTGGCGATGTCAAACTCATTTGAAATGGTGCTTAAAAATATACTGTACATGTGTTGTCATAGGTTATTTCTAAACCCCCCCCCCAAAATGTTATTGTTCTTAAGTGGGTTGTGACTTTGCAACCATAGGAAAATGCGGGTCCTAGGGTAACAACAGTTGAGAATCACTGGATTAGATATGGTCAATGATTTGTTTTTTAAATTAGTTGGATTTTTTTCCACCCCCACATAGAGTAAAAATCATACGTATATATATATATATATATATATATGTGTGTGTGTGTGTGTGTAGCGGCTGAAATAAGTATTTGACACGTCACCATTTTTCTCATTAAATATATTTCCAAATGTGCTATTAACATTAAAATTTCCCCAGATGTTGGGAACAACCCAAGTAATCCATACATACAAACAAAGTAGAACAAATAAGCTAAACATTTAAGTTGTGTGCAATAATGTGAAATGACACAGGGAAAAAGTATTGAACACACCAACTGGTATTTATTTAATACCTTGTACAAAAGCCTTTGCTTTCAATTACAGCTTCAAGACGCCTTCTTTATGGAGAAACTAGTTGCATGCATTGCTCTGGTGTGATTTTGGCCAATTCCTCCAAACAAGCTTCTTTTATGGACCTTGAGTTTCAGTTCTTTCCATAGATTTTCAATTGGATTCAAGTCATGCGATTGGCTGGGCCATTCTAGCAGCTTTATTTTTCTTTCTTTGAAACCGATGGAGAGTTTCCTTGGCAGTATGTTTTGGATCCTGCTGAAATGTCCACCCTCATTTCATTTCCATCATCTGCGTAGATGGCAGCAGATTTTTTAACAGAAGAATGTCTGTCATTCATCCTTCCTTCAATAATGAGAAGTTTACCATCATGTTCCCACCTCCGAACTTGACTGTTGGTATGGTGTATTTAGGGTGATGTGCAGTGCCATTTCTCCTCCAAACGTGGTTTGCATCAAGGCATCCAAACAGTTAAATTTTGCTCTCATCAGACCAGACTATCTTCTCTCTCTCTCTTCACGACAACTTCATGGATGGCGTACGCACATTTCTACAGCTTTTGGTGCTTTAGCGACACCTGAAGGTGATGCTGGGAAACTGTTATAATAAATCAATATGCACAACACACATGAACAATTAGCACTGATGAACACACCCACGTGTCTACAATTACACGCATGGACATAAAAGCATGCGCAAAGTGATGCAGAAAACACCAACAACAACAATGGCTGCTTTAGCTCTATTGGAAGACATTGGAAACGGTGCAATACGGCGAGAACGTCAGTTCAAAGACAGAGAGGATTTATTAACAAATGATGATAACTGGCTCATCGGCCGCTTTAGGTTCCCGAGGGCAGTCCGCCTGGAACTCTGCGCAGAGCTGTGGCCAGCTTTGGAGCACGACACCGCAAGAACCAATGCGCTGCCTGTGCCAACACAGGTGCTGACCACGCTGGAGTTCCTAGCAACCAGGGCATTCCAGAGGAAGCTGGTAGACCAATTAGGACTGTGCCAGTCGACCCTGAGCCGACCCATGCCAGCTGTGTGGGACGGAACTATCCACTCTTCCGCCGGGTATTTCAAATTCGCATACAATGTAGTTTAACAGGCCCAGACTAAAGCGCAATTTGCAGCGAAAGCCGGTTTTCCTAATGTAATCGGAGCTATCGACTGCACACACATTGCTATAAAAGTGCCATCACATGATGAATTTGTGTATGTCAACAGGAAACATAAATTTCCTTCGATCAATGCGCAAATCATATGTGATGCGCAAATGCAATTAACTAACATTGTGGCGAGGTGGCCTGGTTCAACGCACGACTCATAAATTGAGTAACAGCGTGGTTGGGAACAGACTACAAGCTGGCACTAAGTGTACACTTATTCATGTAATTATCCGAATATTGAACCGTGATGTGCATTGAGCACATGCGCCCCCAAAACTCTACCCCGTATTCACAGTATCATTACTAGTCAGTGGTTGAAGTTAGTCTGTTTTTTTGCTGGTTAAACTACAGCTTCAGATCTTTCTAACAAGCCCCTAATTGTCTCTGTGTGCAAATAACTCAAGTTAATAACCC
Source organism: Phyllopteryx taeniolatus (assembly GCF_024500385.1). Taxonomy (NCBI): domain Eukaryota; kingdom Metazoa; phylum Chordata; class Actinopteri; order Syngnathiformes; family Syngnathidae; genus Phyllopteryx; species Phyllopteryx taeniolatus. The sequence goes on along the minus strand of NC_084503.1, from coordinate 10,704,850 downwards.
CTGTGCGTAAAGTATGACATCCGTGTGTAAAGTCTGAAAAGTCCTAATCAGTTGCACCTTTTCCCCGGTGCACTTCTGTATTAATTGGCAACAATAGTGTGTGATCCATTTTAGTAGTATGTAAAATAAATGGAAACTGTAAATGGAGTTCCTTTAATTGACCCCAGGTGACTGTGGCTACCCACTTAAGAGCTGGCTGATGACCCCTCTCACCAACCCTCAGACCGAGCAAAAGGGGAGGTACAATGACCTCCATATTCCCGCACTCGTTATTGAGAGGACAATCGGCATGCTGAAGGGGCGGTGGCGCTGCCTGGACAGGACTGGGGGTATGCTGCTGTACAATCCCGGGAAGGTGTGCTGCATTATAAAGGCGTGCGGTGTCCTCCACAATGTGGCACACCGGCACGCCATACCACTGCCAGAGCAGCAAATCCCCCCACCAGACGAGCCAGAAGATGGACCTTTCATTACAAATCCAACCAGAGAGGCCATTCAGGCCCGGCAACGTTTGATTTCAACAATGTAAAAGAGGCAAGGACTCAGAATTCACTTGTTAACCAGTGTATTTAATGAATCACTTGTGTTTGAGAGGACACCTATAAACTGATCAAGTCGATCATTTACCCCCCTATTGCCCTCCCAATCTCTTGTTGTGAATTCAGTACAGCACGGGTGAGGATACGGCCAATCGGCAGGCAGCAGCAACCGGTTCTTGGGGTGTAATTGTGCCGGATACGCCGGTAACTGTGGATGAATTCTCCGCTTCTGTGACACCAGAGACAGGAGAGGAATCCCCCAAACATGTAGCAGGCAGCGAATGAGTGTCCTCTCCTATGTATTAAAAAATCAATTGAGTGATTAAACATGAGTCAGAGTCTTTGATATCTTCTTTGATATTTGATATACTGACATGCTTCGATTCTATATACTTCTGAATTGAAAAGATTACAAACTAAATACCATACAACATTTACGCATGAACTTTTATCTCATAGGGCTGAGTGTGGGTTACTGTATGAACACATTTGTTTTGAGTTATAAAAATAAAGGGTATTTACCTTGGAGGTA